>NW_025110183.1:17107-150944 GCF_011392965.1 Frieseomelitta varia | reverse complement strand
TTTTATCTCAAATTTGTTTTAAGATTTCACTCATTTCTGTTTGATAATTATTATTCGTGTATTTTCTTCTGATTTCAGGCGGTTTCAATATTAGCTAAACTGATACGTGAAGAGATTAAAAAATTGGATTAAACTTACTTATCTCTGATTTATAATGACCTACGTGGTACGGTTTTCTGTAAGAATGAAATTTCAATATGAAACCCATTAAAAAAGTTAATAGCTATATCACTGGCTGCAGTATATTTATAACATTTTATATAATCGTGCTTTTTCAGATATAATGTATCAATTATTTTCGCCAAATACAGCTTCTTAGAAATTAAGATGAAGTCTTGTATTTTGTCTTCTTTTAATTGTAATCAAAGTTGCTTGTTGTTAGTAAAGGAGCGCTCTTGTGTGCGACAAGGATGAATATATGTTGCGTGTTGCCATCTAAGCACTGTTTAACGTCTAGAACTAAAAAAGTGAAAATGAAAACCCTAATAGATAGCAGCACTTGTTCATCAGACAAAGAGCGCATTAGTGAGTGACAAGGATAGCAATAAATTTTAGTTCCATCGTTTGATCGCTACGCGGCGCGTAGTGTTTCAGCGTCCATGAAATAATGGAATTTTCGAAAGAAAAAGCTTAAAAATATTAATTTGTGAATTTTTACAGTTGTATTTCCCGAATTAAATCCCTTCCTTCTATACAATGTTTGACCTATAATGCATTTTTGAACATTTGTAAATTTCTTGCAACAAGTCGGAACCTTCGCTTCAGTTTGATTTGATCTCTCGCAGAGAGAGATTATTATTTATTTCGAAATTTGTTAAACGGAAGTTATTCATAAATAGTTACAACAACAAAAATGAGTTTCATGTATGACTTTGTAATCTTTGTCGAATCATTTGATTGTTGATCTAAATATCCTCATTGGAAGAAACTTAACCTAAACCTAATCTTTTTTTTTATACGTGGGGGAAATCTTACATAAGACTCCTAGCTCCTTTGAGAGAAGGAGCACAGGGAATGTCGGATTCTTATCGACTAAAACCCCCACAGTAGTACCGTCGCTAGCAGAAGGAAAGCCACGGGAATTCCTCTGGATTCCATTCACGGTGCAATTCCCGCAACGTAGCATGCTCTCGACTCAACCTAAATCTAACCTAACCTAAATCATAGATTATCGTCTGTGATAAAATTCGCATTGTGTTATCGACATGTTTTTAAATCTACAATTTACAATTTACGACAGTGGCTGTAATATGAGAGAAAAATATTCCAGTAGTGATTTTTCATAAACTTGAATGCGTTGAAGTAAGAGGCAATGTAGCTGGAGTAATAGTAAGTGTAGAAAGAGGTTAGGTTGTCGACAAACTTTTCCAAGCTCAAATTAGAAAGTGAATGATTTGTGATAAAATTATTGTTATCCTACTAGGTGTGTCTTAGGTACTCATATTGTTAGTAAATTAAAGTAATTAAATATAGTTTAGAACAAATAGTGATTTAGTGAGTAGGGAAAATGAGCGAAGTTCAAGAATCTGAGAATGATAAATTAGAATCAAATGCAGTATTAGAAGCACAAGAAATCGCAGAGGATGAAATTGAAAAATTAAAAGGAGATATTGTCGGAGATACTCTCTACAGTGGCAAATGGATAATTAGTATTTTACTTTCAATATCAAAGGTAACTATCATAGTCTCTAAGTTGAGTTACATTTACTTCAAGCTCGCAGTAATTATGTAAATTCTTATTTGTTTTTAATAAACAATAAATCGAATTGAAACAGTGAGCTTAATAATTTGATAATGAACTATAAGTTTCACTTGTTTTACGTAGCAGATTAAGCTTTGTCAAAGTTAATTTTTGTGATGTATAATTAATCACACATTAATATTTATTGTTTGTAACTTGGTATTTAATAATAATTCTGAAGGTTCCTGAGGATGGTTGGAATGAAAAAGTGGAGAATGATTTATGCACACTGTGGGATATGACAACTGAGAAAGACATTGTCAACTTTCTTGTGGACAATGACTTTTTTAAGATTGCAGAACTTGCTTTGAATTCCTCTGAAGAACCAAGGTTTACGGTACGATTTGTTTTAAGATTATTTTGAACCTGTATTTTATTTATTCAATAAAAACTTTAGAAAGCATTTCCTGAGTTCCATGATTTCTATAGTGTAAGAATTTGCAGCCCTTAATTTTTTTATTCCATATAATTCCAACTCTGTATTCCAAATTCTATGCATTTATAAATTTTAATGATTTTATATTTAAACTAAATTGCTGCTAAATAGTAGACTATTCATTTCTATGTATCTAAAACTTTTAATCATAAACTTATTTGATAGTTGAATGTTAACTCAGTGATTAGTTGAATAATTAATTTTTTAATACATTAAAGTACCTTAAACATATTTTACATATAATTTTAAACTTATGAGAATTCTTAAAAATTTAAATGTTAAACTTTCAACTATCAAGAAATTATATTTCTTTTTGATATTTTATATTGAGTAAAGAATTCTTAGTATCTTAATTTAATAATTTGATTCCTCAAATTGTGTTTCATTTTTCAGTAATTGTTTTCTTTATTAATTATAATATTTCTATATACTTTATAGGAAATCATTTTGGGAATAATTGGAAATATGACCTGTGAACCATCAGTACTTGATATATTAGGAGAGAAAGAAGAACTTCTTGAAACAATTCTTCGTCTCCTTTCTTCTGAGGACACTGCTACGTTAGTACAAATACTTCGACTTTTGCGTTGTGCACTGTGGAATATTCAGACCAATCCTGAATCAAAATGGAGAGCTAATTTAAGAAATTCAACCTTTCTGAGAGAAGTAGTTCCTTTTATTTTAAAAAGTTCCACAAATGGTAAGTATTACAATAAACTACATGCTCTTTTGCAATATTAATCAATATTAACGAAATTAAAGCAGATAGAACTTTTTATTTGTTATTGATTGAAATAAATTATTACAGAGGAACTTTTGATCGCAACGACAAGTTTCTTACGTTCTTCGGCAGAGATCGATCTTCCATCTGGAAAAACATTATTAGATGATCTATTTGAATCTTCCAGTTTTCTGCCAGGTGTCGAATTTTAATATGTTTTTAGTAAAAAAAAATTATTCAATTTATCTTAGGTAGAAAAGAAGTGAGAAAATTAAAATTTATAGGAATGTTGGAATCGTTTGAAGAAGTTTTCCCTCAAGAAGAAGCACCTTATTCAGCTTCGACTTTAAAATATCTTGAAGACTGGTTAGAACTATTTTCTATTCTTCGAAAGGGACATCAAATTCATCAAGAAATTTTGCAAGAAGACAATTTAAGCAGAACAGTAGAAATTCTGCGAAGAATTTTATCAAGTTTTATCGATCCGTGGAATTTTTATCCTTTAGATGAAACTAAAGCTTCTTGCGTTCATAGATGTGCAGAAATGATTCTCGATTTTCGATGGAAAGGATTTTTAAGAGCAGATTCTACAGCTGACATAGATGCAACGATTTTAAAAATTATAGTTAGCATCAATACAGGTAAATGATTATATTATGTATAAATGAGTTTATAAATGTTTATAATTGTGTGTATATCCTTAGCAATGAAAGAAGAAGAAGAAGATTCCAAAGAAACAATGGAAGAATTATTAAAATATCTTGAAGGATATTGGATTGAAATATCGAAAATTTCCTCAGTAGATGAAATTATAAAAATTTTGAAAACAAACGAAAAGGCTGTTATTGATCATGCAATAAATTTATTAAAATCAAAAATTCCTGCAGACAAAATCAATGGTGTAATAAATGAGTTACCAAACAAATAAGATTTCAAAATAATAGCAAAAAAATGATTAAATTAATCAATAAAATCATTTTTAGTATAATCTTTGAGAAAAAAAGAAAACAAAGATCGAACCTTTTTCATAAAACAAAGAATGTTTTCTATCTACATACAAAAAAAAATCACTTCTGTTATATTATATACAACTCCTGCCATATCCTACAAATTGTACTGCATTCTATACAAATTTTGTATTAATTTTGTACATCTTTACATTCTCTTTTTATATTAAAATGATTTCCTTTCAATTAAAAAACTTTATACTTCCTCAAAAGGTTTATAAATAAAAATTCGCATTGTTCTACAATTTTATTGCAATAAAAATTTGAGTATTTCAAGTAGTACATTAACAATATACAGTTTATAGGTACAAACGGAAGGTTAGTTCTTCCTTTTTTTATTATTTCTCCATTCTCGGTTTAACTCTTTATGTTGCTAATTATTTATTTATATTTATATTTCTTGCATATAGTCTTTACTTTAGTCTGTTTTTAATGAATGCATGTTTTTCATGCAAAATATCCTTTATGTTCATTGATGACGATATTGTCTTATTTTCCTTTCAAACTGATACTTGTTCATACGCTGACTCCTTTTTTGTTAATTTTTTTTATTTTTAATCCCACTCTCCAATATACATTGCTCTAGGTGTAGGAGGAATTACACCTCTGGTTGGTACAGGAAACCTTCCATATATATGATTATATGGCGATTCATTTCTACCATCCGAATCTATAAAAAAAAAGTAACAAATTTATTTTTCAATTAACTGATACGTTGAATTAGAGTATAAAAGTTTTTCAGAATTCCACTAAAAGTGTGTTATAATACCAAGTCCGCTTTCGAAGCTTCGTGCATGATACATAATTGGTGGTCGATTGCCAGGTAAATGGCCATAAATTTGAGAAGATTGGCTAGTGGCGTATCCCGTGGCAGTATATGTTGGTGCTTGATTAGGAGGTCTAGCGTATCCTCTTGTTGAAACTTTGCTATTTTTCGCCATCTTTACGAAGTTAGGAACACGAGCTCTTAATCCGCAGTAATACGGATCGTCTATTAAAGAGGAAATGTATCTAAACGTACTTTCTCAAAAGAAAGAACTTTTATCATTATTACCATACATTTTCTTTTATGATAATAGTTTAAATGTCTAGATAATTTGTTAAGCAACCATTTACCGTATTTCTTCTTGTCGTCGTTTCTACTTCTCTTGTCTTCGTTTGTTATGACAGGTTTCCTGGCATAATCATCTTCTATGTCGTCATAATCGGGCTGAAATGAATCATAACATTATTAAATATTATTACGTTAAGGCAATATCAAAAGGTAACAACAATAAGAAAAATTGTGTACACATAATTACTTTAGGTATATCGTGACTATAGAGATTTTCCCTTGGTGGTAGTTTAGGTGGTCTTTCAGCTCTTCTTTGTCTACTACTTGTTGATTGAGCGTAGATCTGTTCTCGAGCTTCTCGATCCTGTTGGAACGCTTCAGAAACTCCAATTGAAGATGAAACTCCTGCTATACTATAAGGATCTTCATCAGGAATCGGTATCCTAGGTCGATTTTTAATATCCACCGGCCTTTGTAGCGCTAAAACTAATATATATATACACTTATGAGCACGCGTTTCTTTCTATGTTGAATTTAAATTACATTTTATATTGATAAACCAAAATTGTAGTGTAGTTTGGTACTGCACCTGGTGGTAACTTGGATTTCAACATATCTAATCCGACAACATTTACAATTAAAACCCATACAGGGCATTGAAGAAGATCTGGTTCAGTTCTGACGAAAACAATTGCACTCAGACACTGCATTTCTAATCTTCTTCTATCTGGATATGCCCTTCGAGTCTCTCGAGAAAGATTTGTTTGAAATTTATTCATATCAAATATCTAACAACATATCAAAAAAAAAAAAATTATGATAAAGCAAAAAAGAAAAAGAAACAAAATTTATCATATAATGTCTACGTGAATGAAATGCAAGAGAAAGGAGCGTTTGAGAAATATATTGTAGAACACTCACTTTCCCCGGTTTTTCGTGTTCTAATGCTCCTTGAGAATTCCGTGCAATTTCTGCTCCAATTGCATTGTCTTCCTGACTGGTCGGTTTTATGTAAACATTATTTTTACACAACCTTTTTATTAGTATGTTCCCTTGCTCGTCCATTTTAATCTTTACACCTTGATTTATATGTTTCTTTGCTTCTTCTGTTTTCGAATCTCTCATAGGATTTTCGAAACCGCATAATCCTATCCTATATTTCACAAACAATAGGAAATGTAACGTCTCTTCTCTTTGTAAAATATTTTATGTTAAAAATATGAACCTTGTAACTTTTCTTTATACATTACTATTGAGATTTATTTATTTATTTATTTATTTACTTTTTTTTGTTCTCGTTGAGACTTTTAGAATTTTAACTTTTTAGAAGCGTTTTCTGCGTTTGAAAATTTGTATAATTTCCGCTTACCTGAAACCATCGAATCCATCATTAGATCCATTGATCGTGAGAACAGGTGCTCTGGCGTACGCTTTTGCTACTCTTCGGTTCCTTTCGAAAACGATTACCTTGGCCCATATTTCGTCGTCGATTTGATTCCATTTGTCCAGTACCTCTTGAATATGATCCTGAAATAAAATCACCATGCTTTTCATCGTTGATAACAATTACTAATAAAATATCCACTACTATACAACGAAGAAATTTCTCAAACTAAAATTAGGAAAATTTTTATTAACTATTGTATTACTGTTATATTGCTGATATATTTTTACCTTGTAAAGTTTATCGAGATTATACCATACGTCTTCCTCGTCTTGGTCCTCGTATTGTGATTCAACGAGGTTGTCCCTCGATCGAGATAGAATCTTTCGTCTCGATACCATTTTTCACCGAAAGATTCTCTCAATCTGTAGATAATAATCATTTTTTGTAATGATGATTTATAAACTGTTCAAAGTAATTATTTTATATAATTCACATCATTGAACATTGTATCATCATGATTATATTAGCACAATAAATGATCGACAAGACTACGGAAAATATTTATGCTTTGAGTCTGATGTTTCAAAATTTGAAAACTATCGAACAATAATCAATAAACGATAACAATTATATACATAACAATTCAATAATATTAATTTTTTAGGACAACAGAAATATTATACTTTTGCTGTATAATATTTCTATCGCGATGTAACAAACAGGTGACTGTATAATTGCGATTTTAAATAAAATGTTATCAACTGCATTTCATATCCATTGTTCTAATATTAATTGATCACGTTTTATTTAAAATATAGTCGCAAAGCGAAATAATAATATTCGCTCCAATTAATTATTTAATATCAATATTCAATATCTTATAATCATTTTAATGGTATTGCGTTTTAATAATAAAAACACGATGTACAATATCAAATGTAATTAATTGAAAATATAATCGTATGTGAGATTGTTCATGAAATTTTTCATTATTCATTCATCATTGTTTCACCGAGTTAAAACATCTCTACGTATTTTGAATTACGTTCTCCCGCTATATCTAACGTGGAAAGCACAATTTTCAAAAGCTATTATTTCATCCAAAATTTATATTAAAAAGAAAAACTTTTACGAAATAAATTATTATAATGAGGAGATTTAAAATAATAATTCATAAAAATATTATATTTAAAATTCCATTATCATTTATAAATCTTCCAACACCAATAAATATTATATATGAAATTTTCGATCAATATTAGAAATTTTTTTAATTCAAATCTATAATGAAACATATCCTACCTCACATATATTTTATGAATTTAAAATTTTAATAAAAATGTCAAAATTTTTTTATGAGACGCGTTTTATGTATGTTAAAGTGATCTTTTTTTTTCTTTTTTTTTTTTGTAAATACTGAAAAAACAAATTTTTTTTTTCAAAACAAGAAGAAGAAAGAAAAAGATGATGAAATTGCGACGAATGAGAAAAAATATTCAGTTTGTTTCTAAGAGGAAAGATCATACGTTTTTCCAGCCATTCTGAGTCATTAACATTTGGGGAAACAGAAAATTCGCGTTCGCAATTAACCGCGAGTGGCAAGAGCCTGTGTCTTTCACTTTCTCGAAATGACGAAAAGTGGGGAAGACCGGACGAGCTACGACTGGCTCTATTCGACGACGTTGAAAAATTTTCTAAACGTATTGCACACTGGTGAAGGGGGCGGTTGGTACGGGTCTGGCAGTACTCAGCCTTCGCATTCTTCGGAGAGAAGTGAAAGCCAGAAGTTTCAGGGAAATTCTAGGCGGAATCGAAACCCCTTTTTCCATGGCGCTTGACTTGGAATATGAATCGTTAAATAGTTTATCATCTGCACGCTACGACTATTACTTTCAAATCAACATCTTTCTTTCTTTTTTTAAATCGAAAGATTTCTTTCGACATGCTCGAGGATTTTTATTTTTTCGAAATGTTAGAAAAGAAAAAAATTAGATTGCATTTGTGTTATAATTTCTTTCTTTAAATCTAAATCTCTGTTTTCGTTCTTTGTTAAAAGTCGAAGAAATATCATTTGGAATTGATCTTGTTTCCCTCGGTCTAATTTCTTATCCTTTAACAGTGCATTTCTTTGCTTAAAACTTTCGTCGCATACTACACAATATTCTTACTATATTTTTTATTAAAATTGTTTGTAGGAAAATAAAAGTTACCTTGTGTTCCTTATACTTTGACGTTACTTTCCGATTAATCTGAATATTGAGGAACGCTCATACCGATTCAATGAAAGTTGTTCTTCTACTAGATACCATAGGTCACTGCCATTCAAATATATTTGATGTAATTTATTTAATAATTGATTTTATACGTATTCAAATTATCAAAGATTTAATGATGCACCGTAATTATCACGTATTAAGACAGTTATAGAAAACATGATTTTTATTTGTAACGCATATAATACAATTATAAAAAATTTTCAAATCAGTAAGTCACATTGAAGAAATTGAGTTAATTCTTTCGATCTGCAAAGCACGTTCATTTTCAATTCATTTTCAAGTTCAACTCAACAAATGGAATACAATCGGCACAAAGGGAAATTCGATAGTCTGTGATAATGAATTCTAGTACAAATAATTTGTTCTTATTTTTCCATAAACAGTATTGCTTAAAAGATCAAAGAAATATGATGCACGTGATTGTCTCATTGCTGAATCATGAAAATATTTATAAAATCAGATTATATTTGCAAGCGTATGTACTTGAGCAGCCATGCAGCAACTATACTGAGGCGTAACGTCTTTAGACCATCGCGTGTCAACTTGCGAAAAGTTAAGTTTTAAACATTTTTAGAATGTATCGGCTAGTGTCGGTTTTTCCTCGCTGCTTAAAGGAACGAATGCCTGTGTCGTAAGGCATGAATCGAATACAAAATACATATGTCTTCCTTAACACGTTTCACGGACGTACTTATGCTTATAAACTTATATATGCGTATGTACTGTGTACCTATTATATACATATAATCTTCATCAATAGTGTAATGACATAGTAAAAATACAAAGTACATATATATATATATATATATATATAATTTATGTATATAATATATAGGCTTCGGACACAAAATATGTACATACATACATCTTAATTATAGAGCAATCATCTGTAATGAAAACCTGAATTTTTAGTTTACTTTCACAATTTATTGGAAAATTTTAGAAACTCCAGCATTTGAGTGAAAAAAAAATCCTTTAATTAAGCAAAATAGTTATACGAAATTAATTTTATTTTAATTCTTATTATTTATAATAAATAAAATTATTCAAAGAATATATAATAAATAGCATAAATAGATGAAGTCGTTTGGAAGCTGAACGATTGTACTAATGATAAAACTAATGGACATCTATAATTTAAGGATAAAGATAAATGAGTGTTGTAATTATAAAATAAGGATGATTTTTATTAATCGTGTGTGTTATTTTAGAAATCTTATTATAAATGTATTTTAACAAATATACGTACATATGTATATATGTATACACATATGTATTATGTGCCGTGACATCGCTTAATAACATAGGCGTTGAAATCTCCCAACCACGATATAAAATTCGTCTCAATAAGTATAAGAACTACTCTCTCTCTATTTGTTTCTCTTTTCGTATTTAAAATAAATGAGCCGGATATTTGACTTTAATCACTTTTCTCCCGTAACAATATCGTAATAATTTATCATTAATTTTATTTTTATTAGAATTAATAATACTGTGTGAACTAAGTTCAATTAAAACGAATATACTAGTGTATTCAAATTTGAGATATGATTACAGATTTGAGATACGATTACAGATTGAATGTTTTACATTATACGTTTCAGTAATGAAATTAGGGAATCCTTGAAACAAACATTCACTTCATATGCCACTTGCATTTCTGTGTTAATTACTTCAATGTATAATTAACTGAATAAAATAGATTATCAGATAAATGACCGAGAAATCTTCACGATTATGTGTACAGCTATAAATAACAATTGTAATTTCAACTTTTAATAAATATATTTTACAAACACGTGTGCCTACACATATATAAAATACTATGTAATACTTCTTTTCAATCAATTACTATTGCAAGTTATCGCAATAAGTATCTAAATTTTAAAAGCAATAAAACAATAAATATTATTATTAAATATATTAACAAAAAAGAATCACAGATTTTAGTTTTTATTTTATATTTATAGGTTTAGTATTTACATTACTATGTTATTGTATATATCATTTTTAATGAAATGTTTAATGTTTTAAAAGTAATAAAAATTTAATAAGAAAGTAGCAAAAATAACAATTACCAATACAATATTTAAGCAGCCAATACAATATTTAAAGTTAGGCGTTAGACTATTTTGATATTAATGTCAGAACAACTAATAATGAAATAAGCGTTATCAATAATTAAACGATCTAATATTTAAATGATATCTATCAAAATATCTACTTCAGTGGTTATAGATATAGGTTGCTATAATCTTTAACATGTTTATTATGAAAATATCTCTTTAATAGCAACAAACTTTCACTTTTGTTAATGGTTGAATAATCTAAAACCTTCCAGCAATGGAAAATTTGACCAAATTATACATTTACGATATATTATTCTTAATTATTCTTAATTATTCTTAAAATTTTACAAATTAATATACTGTTTAATTATATAATCTTTTACATTATTATTTTTTTATGCATATTTGATTGTTTTAATTCCTTACGATACTGATGTAACATTAATAGAAATATTGAATTCTTAGCAATTACACGTATTAAGTGAAAAATATCTTTTATTTTAGCGAAATAAGAAGACAACAGATTTTTCATTATAAAAAAGTTATTACAATTATAATTACAATTATAAAGACGTTCACACATGTCGACGAATAAATCCCATATGTTATATACCTTCATACAGTTCGTGAGTATTTAAAAACCTTCTACTATCATTTATATAGATTGTTAAAGTTCTAAATTATTAATCTTAATTTTAAACTTTAAAATAGCAAAGGATTTCACGTGTAATTTTAATTTTGTCAGTTAATAAAAAATGAACAGAAGATCATTCGTACAACTAGCATTTAAATCACTGAAACAGTAGCGCATAGCAATGGACATTAATATTTAAAAACTAATCGTTACAAAGCTAAACATAGCCATTAAAACTTTCTAAAAACATATCTTTTCATTTTGTTAATAAGCATACCTTTCTTTGGTAATAAAACTTTTCCAAATGCCTTTCAATATGGTTCGCAAACGTCAAAGGCACTCGCGTCTTCTCCATTACCCATAATTCACTTCCTGAAATCGTGGAATTCACGTGTACAGTTTGTTAATCTCACTTTGACGAAATAAAAAAAAACAAATAGGAAATTTTCCGACGCAAATTATATCTTCAGATTAATTAAAAAACTGAGAAAATATTTCAGATATATTTTTAATATGAAGCAGCTTTGAAAGAGCTTTGCTCACTGGAGAGTGAGAACCTATCCGCCATCTTGGTGAACGCATGCGCTGTCCTCAAGAGAAGTTGAGGACAAAGATCACGCATGCGCAGTATTGGTTTTTTCGCGGACCCCTCTTCATGCTATATGGGTCTGAATTGGGACAGTAAAGGTGAAGGATTCGAGTAATCTCGAACGTGAACAATTTATTTTGTTTCTGTATTATAACGTGAATTATATCGCAGAATATAACGTCTCCATTTACATATTTTAAATTAATTGTATTTAAATACAAATAAAAAGTTGTACATTTATTTACTAATAAAATAATATACATTAATATGTGAACGAATGATTAATATCTTATTACTCGTTATTAAAATACAGATTATATGCATTTTAAAATTTTTATGATCACTAACAAAATAGAATCTAAAAATATTTCTTTTATCTACACACTATAATATTTTCTATTCTGGATATTTTATATAGGTATTTTTGTATAGTGTATGCAACGTGTATACATTTTTTCAATTTCTACTTTTTCATAAATACACAAAATCCGCATCGTCTCATTATCAATGTTATGAAAGTGATCTTCACACGAGTATGTTTGTTCAAATAACTACATTTAAGCGCATTATAAATAAGGATAGAAAGTTAAAGAGATGAAATGAATTACATGTAATAAAACACAAATAATTTATATTTGAAGCTTTATTTTGTTAAAAGATGCATAAAAATAATTACGCAACTAATGCGCTGGCTGTGGAACTTTCGTATTTCCAGTTTGCTGGAAGAGTTCCTTTTGACTTATAATAACGTGCGAGTCTATGAATTCTAGACTCCACAAGAATTAATCTAAATTTACTGTCCTTATCTTTTCGATTCCTCTCTAAGTGTTTTCTGATGGCTACTGCTTTTTTAATCAAATAATATAAATCTTCAGGTAAATCTGGTGCGAGACCCATACTTTTGACAATCCTCAGAATTTTATTTCCAGTACGGAAACGCACTTGTGCAACTCCATGGGAATCTCGAAGAATTACACCTGAAAAATATCATCATCTACTTAAAATAATACATTAAATAAGTAAATTTAATAAAACTGTATCACATATTAATTTCTAAGTTTTTATGAATGCCTATAATAGCATGACAAAATGTCACATCCTAAAACTTACTAAGTTTTTACTATTGGAAACTATTCTGATACTACTGTGATAAACAATAATAGCATTGAATCTTAATTAGTTCGCTGAAGAAAAATTAAATCTAAACAAATTTTGATAAACAAAACATAAAAGCAATAAAGATGAAACTTATATAATGTATCATATCAATATCCTTTTTGAAATTTTCAATAAATTAGTTACATCAAATGAAAAGAAATTACCAATTTGTGACGGAGTGTGCCCTTTTTTAGCTAATTTATAAATTAATTCCTTACAGTCCTCTGGAGTTAACTTCAGCCACGTAGGGACGCTACGTCTGTAAGGTAGCGCTGATTGCGATATACCTTTTCTGCAATGTTATAAAATTTCATTAAAATACCTCATGCTTTTAATAAGAATTATATAATGTATACGCAAAAATATGGAGATGAATAAAAAAAAATACATTAACCGATTCAGAAATATTAAGACGACTGAGAGATAAATTGAGGTTATGTATAAAAAGAAAATAGATTCCAAAAAATTTGTAAAAAAGATAAGTTCTTTTCCATTCCGAACTTAAAATTACTTACAATGTCGTTAACACATATTAAATCATATGAATTATTCTTAAGAAAATACAACTATCGCGATATTTAAGAAACACATGGACACTAACAGAACATTGTTGTGAAAATCTTTTATCCAAAAAGATTTATGAAATTATACTCTGATAGTAAAAAAAAAAAATTAAAAAGCATGCAAAGAAAAAACTAATTTTAAATGTGTTGATAATTTTCACTAAAATTCAAATAATCTTACCCTGGTGCGTGCATACGACCCATCTTTGCGTAGTTTTCATTTACAAGAGACAGCAAGGCTCTTTTAACTTTGTCGGCAAAATCTAGAACTACATACTTAAAATTTGCCCGGGAAAATTGAGCTAAGAATTATGATGAGAAAACGATTGAAAAACATTACAATTGTAGAGTATATATTTAATGCCAAACTAAAAATATATTATTTTAATCAAGTTGTAATTAGTTTGAATTAAATTATGAGTTTGAATAATAATTAGTGATAACATGCTAAAATACAATACAATTTAACAAATTTTTCACGTTGTATAAAAATAATATAATTATACAAAAAGATGAGTTTTAGATGAATTTTAAATTATAAATAAACAACAAAAATCGCATACTCTGAGAGCTTATTTCTAAGATACGATATACATAACTAATGTTACAACTCGAAGTTAAGCCAAAAGTTAAATTTACTGCTCTCTGTAACTTCCGGCGGATGCTCATCGAAAAATCAATTCACGATCTAAATAAACTTGAACAATTTAAATCTTAAAAACGTTCCAGTTAAATGTTGTGAGCACGAATATTTCTTTTAAAACAAAATGTAGTTTATTTCATATAAATAATTATGGAATATCTAGTTTCTGGAAAAGTTAGACAAGCAGTGAGAAAATAGCGCAACGTCGCGAACGGCGTCGGCAGCCAAAATGTCGGCAGTTTCTCAACTTTAAGCGTACCCTCTGTCAACATTTGTAAATCTCCATCGAAGTCAACATCGAATCAGCCAATAATTAAATCATTAATGATGTATGATCGATATTAGATCCTCTTGATACAGTGAAAAATCGGAATCGTCAGAATTTCGAAGGTAAATTGACATTTTTTAGGTTCTTCCTCGAATTGTTCGATCCTCGTCCCTTTTTCTGAATGCAATTCCATTGGAAATATTGGAAATTTATTATTAAAATTTTTCATAAGCATTCTGAAAGAAAGATCGATTAGGAAAAATTATTGCAAATTATATCAGAGGATAAAGTAATTTGTTTGAATATCTTTCGTACCAATGAAAAAAATTTAGTGATGTGTTAATGTGGTTATATACAGTGATTCACAAAGTATCTTGACGAGTTTTAGATAGATATGTAAATGAAATATTTTGAAATTTCTACCGACCATATATCATTTTAATTGTAAACCAAAATAGTTACTTTCAATTTATTCTGCAAAATATGAGATCTGAAAGTTAAAAATATAGTTTTATGCATTAAATGTGTACTTGGTTGTAATAGTGATTTTTATTTCATTTCAATTGTAAAATAAAACTTTATTTCGCTTCTATTTATTTAATAAAATAATAATATTTATATTACGATTCTATTCAACTACAATTTTATTTAATTTATTACTTTCCTAAAAAATAATGAATTATAACAGAAGCACATGAACATTCTATGTATCTTGTCAGTTTCTATTTTTTCTATAATACAATATTTATTCTAAATTTTATTCTTAAGTTCACATCTGTTAATAATCTTTGCATTAAATCAGATTTATGTTTGTTTGACTTTAATTTTTCAACTTTCTTTTGTACTTTATCTTCTCTAATTACTTTGTAATGTCTTATGATTTCATCGATAGACGTGATCTGATTCCAATCTAAAATATTTAATTTAAATCTTATTAAACAGACATTATTTTGATAACATAATTGTACTTTATAAAAGATTAGATTTTTGATATTGAAATTTATTAAAAATATAAAGTAACATAATTAATGATATAGGATAATTAATAGAAAATCTAGAATAATATATCAAATCACTGAAATATATAAAAAAAACATAATTATATAAAATGTATTTTAAATATTATTAAGCATTAATAATGATAATGTTTTTTAATTTAATTACATATAGGATATGTAATAAGGCAGATATGATTTTACAAAGAAGTTAAAATGTCTAGTGACAGTAATCAAACTCCTCAATCTGGCAAGCGAAAAAAACTTGTCAAACTTGACAGTGAAGATAGCGATGAATCTATAGTGCAATCTCGTAGAAGAAAAAAGACTTTTGTATGTACCATTTATATTTTATTACTTTTAAATGTATAAGATTTCAATTCAACTAAATTTTCTTGTCTCTGTTATATTTTTAGAAATTCATTAGTGAAGGTGAAACTAGTGATGAAGATAGTGATGTTCAAAGACCTATTCGAATGAAACATCATGTAAGCTCTCAATAAAATCGAATATTTAGCATATAATGAATCACACTTTATTATTTGGAAGATTATTATAAATTTTCATTTTTATATCTATGAAATGAATTATGTAATTATTATATTTTGAAAATATATGGCACATTATAAAAATATATACATATAATAATATATATAAAAATATATTTTCTTTCCAGAGAGTTATTGCAGATGAGTCAAGTTATGAAAGCAGCAGTTCAAGTAGTAGTAGTAAATACAAGCAATTTGGTTAGTTTAAAGATATTTAACAATTAAAATTTTAATTATCATTCAATTTTTTCACAGAATTAAATTTACAGATAATAATAATAATCCGTCAAATTTATTTTTTAGGAGACAGTAGTGAAACTTCAGAATGGCAATCAGACTGGAGCAGTTCATCAGAATTAGAAAAAAGATCTGTGGCACGAAAAATTCTGGGCAAACCAAAAGCTAAAAAACCTCAAAAAATTGTATCAGATACAGATACAGACAATAATGATGATCAAGTAGAAAAGTGTCCAATTTGTTTACTTCCTTTTAAAAGGCAGGAATTAGGCAGTCCTGCCTCTTGTGAACATTGTTTTTGTTTAGAATGTCTAATTGAATGGAGTAAAAATATAAATACTTGTCCAGTTGATCGACAAACTTTTACAGTAATTAATGTCAGAGAAAAACTTGGTGGTCAAGTATGTATTATAAAAATAAAAAAAAAATCATCTAAAGAATAAAAATTAATTTTTAGTTTTACGTTTTTTTCTAGATTGTAAGATGTGTCCCAGTAGAAGTTGCTTCGAGTGAGGAAGAAAAATTGGATGATCTTACATTTTGTGAAGTATGTCATCAATGTAACAGAGAAGATCGTATGCTTCTTTGTGATGGTTGTGATCGTGGTTATCATTTAGAATGTTTGACTCCTCCATTAAATGAAGTACCCATAGAAGAGTGGTTTTGTCCAGATTGTTCCCAGAATAACCAAACTAATTCAGAAACTGTAAGCTGTTCATAATTAGATAAAATATTGTTGCTAGTAATTATATGTAATTATTGAAAGATTAAACAAAATATTATATCATTTATTTCTAGGAGACAATTATAAAATCATTAGGTGAAGTCATAAATGTTTTGGAAGAAGCTCGCAGACTTGGTGTATCTTATGGAAGAATTCGTAGTAATATACCACAAGATTATTATCCAAGAATTATACCTCGCACTAGACATACAGAACGTGTTAGAGCTACTATCCGAAGGTATTTAATATACATGAAATATGTGTAATTTGAATTTCATTAATAAAATTTAATAAAAATTAAAATATAAAAATTTTTAAAGTCAATAAATGCAAAATTGGTATTTACAGAAGAAATAGGCTAGATGATACGCAATTAACTCAACAACTGACATTTGATCCAAATCAACCTTCTACTTCATCTGGTTTGGAGTCTTTTGGAGATAAAAGTCAGAGTCGTTCTTCAAGCAATGCCTCCAGTTCTTTAGGTTCTAGAGGTCGTAATTGTTCAAACAAACATTCTGGAAAATCACGAAAATATAGAAGTAGTTCCAGCGATTCCAGTGATGAAAGTGTTTCCAGAAAGTCTCGAAGAAGAATTAATGATAAAAATAATTCCGAAAATTCGGGTAATAAATCTAGAAAGAAAAATAATAAGAGTCAGCAATCTGGACGTAATTCACGGAAAAGTGAATCTAGAAATAATTCAAAAAAGTCAAGAAGATCTAAAAATGTTTCTAATAGAGGAACTCTGTTGAAGGAAGTTAGAATTACAGAATGCAATGAAAATGGGGAGGAGGAAGAAATCGTAACATATGTCAAAGTGGCGGCAGTTGATTCTAAAAGAAGAAGAAAAACAAAAAGAAGAAAGGTATTTTAACATTGCTTTTTGAAAGTCCCTAATTGTGTGTTTGTGAGGGAGGGGGGAAGTACACGTGTGCGTGCGTGCGTTTATAACCAAACAAATTTGTTTTTATATTTTTTTTAATAAAACATCTTCCACAAAACATTTAGTCATATTGATTGTATAATATCCAAATTATTAAAGAAACAAAGGAACAAATAAAGAAATAAGACATTTAAAAGAATAATTTTAAAAATAAGATTATTTTTTTTTTTTATAGAGAAAAAGTCATAGACGTCGCGCTAGAACAGTAGCTAGTGTTTTAGCTACTAGTAAAAAACGACTTGCAGTTTCTTTGGGTATTTGTAAGCCATGTACTCCCAAATTAATACCTAATGTTAAAAATCGACCAATTATACCAGAAAGATCTGCATTAAGAATTTCCCGACATAATGCTGGAATCTCAAATTTAAGTCTTCTTGGAAATCATTTAAATCTGGATTATAGTCCTCCCGGGTAAATATACAAGTTTTAAATATTTGCTAAATATAATTCTAAATATTAAAATAAATTACTGAATAATATATTAAAATTAATTAAATTTATATTTTTGATTTTTAACATTTTAGATCGGATGTTGAAGATTATCATGCAACTATTGGTCCTACTATAACTGTCCAGAGGCATTCTGTAATTTCTCCTCGAAGACACTTACGTTTAAAAAACATTGTCGCTCCACAACAACCTCAGTTTGATCTTTTAAGTAGTATAATACATGATCAGGAGATTTGGCATTCAAAAAATAATAACGTGACTTTAAAAGCTAATGGACTTGTCTTGACAGAAAAAAAGGAAAAATTAAATGATTTAAATAAAGAAAAATTAGCAGAAAAAGGGTTATCCAAAAGCGAAAAAACAGAATCGGTTATAAAAGATAGAGTTGATACACCACTAGAAATTTCGAGAGCCGATGTTCCACTCGAAGTTTCTACTATTAATCCAGAATCGATTACACAGGCTCCAATGTATAATAATCCCTGTGGGGGAGGAAACAGAGGCAATTTTAGAGGTGGTTACAGAGATAATACAAGACATAGTCATGGGGGGCAAAATTATGGAAGAGATTCTTTAGGTGGAAGTGGAAGACATAGTTATGGAGGAAGTGGAAGTAATTTTGGGAGAGATTTTGGATCACCTGCGTTTTATAATCCAAATTTTGAACATTGTGGACCTCCAATGTTTGGAGGTAATCCTCCATTTAGAAATCGAAATCCTCAACATTTCAGAAATGAAAGGTATTAAACAGAATTTGAAAAGAAATATTTCGTCATCGATGAAGGATAACCAAATTGTTATATAAAGAATAACTAATATCGTAAAGAACCAACAATGTTGGTTAATTTTATTCTAATCAAAAGAAATTTTTATTAACAAAAAAGTTTTGATATGTCAAGCTATTCATATATCAGTGTCGTTTTTTTAATAGGCATATTTGAAATCAGGTCGTGTTTATTAATAAAATTAAAAATTGCTAGCTATTATTTTTTTTCAATGTTTTTTCAATCATTTGCTCAATGTTGGAGACAAGAGTGAGAAATATTAAACGTAAAATAAATAGGAAAATTTAACTATTAACTGAGTATATCATACAACTGATTTTTAATCATACATTATCAACATCTAATTACTTGAATATGATTATTAAAATGTGTATATTTAGTATTATTTTTTTTGATAACTTTCAGTAATTTGATTATAATAATCCCATAATTATAAAATTAAAAATATAAAAATTGATTTTTGTAATATCAATTACTGTTAGGTGAAATATCGTTATTAGCCGAGATATTGATGACGAATATGTTCCAAATAAAAACGATTTACTATTAAAGCAAGAACGAGATAATATTGTAGTGATGAGAATAAAACACAAACAATTGAAGTAGTGCCGTTTTAAGCAGTTGTAATGTCCTTCATCGATAATTATTACATTGATTTTTTATTAATTATATCTAAAACATTTTAATTTTCTTTCTATAGATTCCGTTTCATGCCTTCAGGGAGACCACAGTTTAATTTCGCTGAAGGATTTTCTGAACATCATTCTTTTCCTGAAAGATTCAATCGTCCTAGATCCCCACAAGCTGCACTTGAACGTTCTCAAAATAATATGCCACCAAATTTACCAGAAGACACTCCTAGGAGTGATTCTGTAGAGCAACAATCACAAAATACTGAAAATACCTCTGTTAGACAAGAAGAGGATTGTGATATTTATTGCGATATTGAAACAAAATCTGATGGAGAGCTTCAAGATCAACAAAATGGTTCAATGGCTTTGTTACCACCACCAGAGCCTCCATCAGGACTTTTAGATTTCGAAGAAAATTCTAGAAGTGATAAAGATAGTGATCAAGAATTAGTTATTGATGATAGTCAAAAAGAAGATACCCCAAAAAATGATAAATATGATCCTTTTTCTGTAGATAGCGATAGTGATAGTGAAACAAAGAAAAACGAAGAAGTTACAGAAGGGAAGAAAGAACAAATTGTGAAAAACGTTGTACAAACAGAAACTCCAGATACATCAATACGTTTATCAACTTATGACGACGAGGAAGAAGAAGATTCTCAAGCTGATTGTCCAAATTTCTCTATTTATTCATCGCAAACAATTGATGTAGCTCGACATACCGAACAACAATTATCTCAACAAATAGGACCACTTGAACCGCCTCCTCTTCCTCCTTCGATTCCAGATGATGACGATGTCATTGTTGGCGATATTCAGGCTTGCGATCTAAGCGATATTCCAGAGCCTTCAGATCCTTACGTTGAAGCTTTGAGAAAAGAAAGACAAACTTTAAGTAAAATTCCACCGAAAAAGATTTCTCACGATAGCAGAGGAAAGATTACATTCAAAATTGGTACTAAATTGAAGATTAATAATAGATTGTTAGGATTACAAGAGGAAGAAAAAGAGACTATTGATGAAAAGAAAAAAGAAACCGAGGTAAGTAGTACTTATAATATAATATATTATACATTATTTTATACATTATTTTTATAAATGTTATTTTTGTAGCCTGCAAAAGAAGAAGAAACTTCGGTTGATCGCGAAGAGGAACGAAAAAGAATTGCCAAGAACAAATATGAAGAAGAAGTTCAATTGAAAGAAGATAAGCAAGAAGATCCGCAAGAACTTTTAACACCTTCGGATTTGAAAGAAAAAAACGCAGATGAAAATGAAAAAGAAAAAGAATGGATAAGTTCGTCTAAAAATGACACAATTGAAAAAGATTCAAATGTAGCTGTTTCTCCAAAAGCAACCATGTTGTCTCCTAAGAAATTAGAAAATGAAATAAGCAGCGAATGTCTGTCGGAAGAAACAAATGAAATCTTTGCTTCGCTTCAGAAGACATTAAAAGTCGATACTAAAGAAGAAGATGCAAAAGATCCAAAAATTAAAGAGGAACATGATGTAATAAAAGTTAAAGACTATGAGAGTGAAAAAGACGTTAAAGAAAAGCGACATATTAGTAAGGATGAAGATGATGATGATGATGATAATGATGATGATGATGACGATGATGAAGATGATGATGATGATGATGAAGAAGAGGAGGAAGAGGAAGAAGAGGAGGAGGAGGAAGAAGATGATGATGATGATGAAGAAGAAGAGGAGGAGGAGGAGGAGGAAAGATTCCCCATAGAAAAAGAAAAATCGAACAAAAAAGATACAATTGAAGAAGATGCTGATAAGAACACATGGGAATCTGATGGAGCTTATACTCCTTGTAAAGACGAACTTCCCTTAAAGGAAACGAAATCTTCTTCCGAACAGTTACCACCCATTGAAAGTGGATTGGAACCAATTACACCAACAAAAGATAAACCTGACGATTTAGATAGCTGTAGGACACCAGTAGATTATAATGTCTTGGGTACAGAAGCTATATCTGAAACAGATGAAGCAATCAATTTTGAAGATGAATTAACGTTGTTGAGTTTACGAAAGGAGAAAGAAATGGAAGATGGAGAAATTGTTGAAGAAAAAACTGCGAAAGAAAATGATAAAACTGAAAAGGAAAAAGAAGACGAAAAGAAGCAAAAGAAAAAGGAAAAGAAAGAGAAAAGCAAGGAAACAGAAAAAAATAAAGAAAATATTGCTTCAGAAAATCAAGTAGCCTGGAAGAAACTTTCAAAAAGTACGAAAGAGAGGTCTTACAGAGATAAAGAAAAGAGATCAAAATCGAAGGAAAGAGAAAAATTAAAGAAAAAGAAAGAAGTGGTAAAGAAGAAAGAAAAAAGGAAAGAATTACCCAGATACGATGTTAGGAAAATAGTTGCTGAAAGACCTTCAAGACCTAGAAAGGATGAATACGGAAGAGATATCAGAGAAAAATCGAGACAGAGAAGTAGGTCTAGAAGCTGTAGTTCATCCAAACGTTCTAGATCGTATTCCAAGCTCCGTTCAAGAAGCAGATCTAGAACTAGATTACAAAGATCGTGGTCTAGAGATCGTAGATCTTATTCTAAATCTCTTTCCAGACGACGATCTCTTTCACGTGGAAGACGTAAATCTCCGAAAAGAAGATCGACCTCTAGAAGAAGATCTTCCTCAAGAAAACGATCCATATCTAGAAGAAGATCGAGATCTGTTTCTCGAAAACGAAGATCCTTATCAAGAAGAAGATCCAGAAGATCGATCTCCAGATCAAGAAGATCTTTGTCAAGATCGAGGCAAAGAAGATCTATATCAAGATCCAGAAGATCTTTATCCAGATCTCGCGATAGACGTAAGGACAAGAAAAAGTACAAATCTCGAAGTCGGTCGAGAAACAGGAAGAAGTCCCGTTCAAAATCGCCTAGAAAATCTTCGAAATCCAGAGAGAGAAAGCATTCAAAGAGAAAAGCGCAAAGTAGATCAAGGTCAAAAGGAAGATCTTGTTCTAGAAATTGGGAACAAGTTGATAAAATCGTAGAACAAGAGTTCTCTAGGGAAAGGGAAGAAAGAGAGTCTTGGAGTGCACAGTGGACACCATCTTGGTCGAGATCTAGATCAAAAACACCACAACACGTACAACAAGAGCCAATTACTTCTAGAGAATGGTCGCCAATGTTGGATAACGTTTCTGTTCCACCAAAAAATCTAACTGTAATTTTAACAAACAAGGAAGCTATTAAGAAAAAGAAGAAAGAACGGAAAAAGGAAAACAAGAAAACAAAAGATGAAAAGAAGAGAAAGGGAAAGAGAAACAGGACTCCTCCACCATCAAAAGAGGTTTTTGCCAGTGGGGATAATATCTTAGTTAGCGTGTGTTTCAATAAGGATAATGAAAACGATCAGACAGGAGTACCAGAACTTTCAGAAACGATTCCTTTAATTCCTCCTCTGAAACGACGCCGTAGGGAATCTCTTCAAACTGATCCGCCGAAACGATCAAAAAAGGAAAAGTCGAAGGACAAGCGCTCGAAATCTCCAAAGCCTAAGAAGGATAAAAAGAAAAAATCGAAAGCGGCTGAAATTGCAGCCACGAAGAAACCAGTCGCTGTAATTGATTTAGACCAGTCCCCATTCCGGGAACAAACTCCATCTCCCAGAGACGTGATAGTTCTTAGTGACGATGACGATAAGCAAATTCAACAAATTATGCCGGATCAGTGTCAACCATCTCAAAATTCTCCGCCACGAGAACAATTTATTTCTCAGGGCCCAAAAACACCACCAGAGCCGCAAATAAAATTCTCAATAAACAAGCAGAGCAGTAACTTACGGCCGTCAATGTTAAATCCACTCTTAGACGAGGAAGAGGAGGAAGAAATGGATGAAAGGGTCGAAGAGGAATTAGAGATGAGAGCACAAGAGGAATTAGAATTAAGATTAAAAATTGGACCAAATACTCCTCCAGAACCTCCAACATCTCCACCAACTAGTCCAGATGCGTATGATCCATTTGATCCAACAAAATCCAGATCGCCGACACCTGACGTAAGTCAAGAGGCAAATTCCAGCGATGAAAGGGGAAGGTCGCCGAGGAAACACGATTCTGCGGATGCCAATATTCTCGAAGAGGAAAATTTGCAGAGCCAAGAAAGGCAGAGTCAAGAAAAGCAATTAGAGAAACCCAAGATTATCTCTATGGTTACGATCAAGAGAGCTTCTCCGCAAAGGGATGACGTTAACGATAATGAGAACAATAAGGATACGGCAGTCTCAACTGGAAATTTAGAGGTACAGCAGAGTCAGCAAAACGTGCAAAATCAAAATAATCCTTTCGCGGTGATGAATCCTGTACTAGCTACAGTAGCTGCAGCAGTACAGAGAAGCGGAGTATTCAATGCGTCAAATTCGAATAGTAATCAACGTAACTTGTTACAGTCGAACCGAATTTCACCGAATAATCAGCAAAAACAACGTTCTGGCGATCGTTCGCAGGCACCTCCGGTTTTTACGAATTCAGGAAAATCCTCGAGAAGTTCGAAGTCCGGACAGACGAAAACCAATGGACAAAATGGGAATGATACTTGCACAGAAGCAGTGGACAACGTGGATATGTCTTCTCCTTATTCGCCTGGATCGACGCTTAGCGATGGAATTTTCGATCCTCCGAGTCCTACGAATTATAACAATTCGCCAGGAGCTGGTACAGGAAGTGGAACAGCACCTGTTGGATCTCAACCTACGAAAACCAATAATTCAAAAACGGTAAAATCCACCGAGAAAAAAGATGCTTTCGATGCACTTTTTGGTACTTTGCCAGTCAGTAAAACTACCACTAAATCGAGTAGAAGCAAAAAACCTCCGAAAGATAAGAAAAAGAAGACGACGAATCCAAAAGTCGGTGTTAGAATGGATGAAAACCAGCTTCAAATATTAGATGATCTTCCAAGTTCTGCGGTTGAAATGCAAGTCAAGGATAAGGTTTGAATTTCATGCAAATTCACTTTACTTTTTCATTTGTTAATATTTAAATAAAGATAAACGTAAATATTTGTTAAAATTACAAGAAAATGTTAACATATAATAATTGAAAAATAATAATTTAATATGATTGAATAAATCATATTAAAATATTTTTATGATTAATTATTATAAATTAAATAATAAACTAAATAAAAACTAAAAAATTGTTTTACAACATATATTTCTAATCATTTATTATTTTGTAGTTCCTAAAGAAATTAAATCGTCAAGAACGAGTGGTCGAAGAAGTGAAATTAGTTCTGAAACCACATTATACAAAGAAACACGTAACGAAAGAGGAGTACAAGGATATTATGCGAAAAGCAGTACCTAAGGTATATATAATAAATATAATATATATAATAAAAACTATATATGTATATAACTATATAATTGACTATAACTATATAATAGTAAAATCTATTTTTATATTAAGTATGAGTTTCATTATCTTAAGCAATTTTATAGTATTTGCTGCAAAATTTCATTTTGTTCGTTTGGTAGATATGTCATAATAAAACAGGAGAAATCAACCCAAAAAAGATTGCCCACTTAATAGAAGCTTATGTCAGGAAATGCAGAAGTAGCAAAAAGAAAACTACTGAGAGTTCCTCTGTGAAGGCCTCTAAACCAGCGTAAGTAAACATGAATTAAAACTGTATTTTCAAGCTTGAAGAATATTTTATTACTTCCATATTTTTCAATAAATCTTTATATTCTTTTATATTTAATAAGTTTATCATATATTATAATTCTTTTTTATTAATAAAATTGTATTTTATTCAAATTTTTGTTACATTTTTTCCATTTTTTAATTAGAATAAAAATAAAATATTTTTATATTAGTTTGTATTCAAGTGAAACGAAAGTAATTAAAAAACTGTAATCGCTGTAACTTAAACAAATTAATATTTATCTGTTGTAGAAAAATTTTGTGGAGTTGATCACGAGTCAGCTAGGTGTCTGTTCAATTCCTTTCAATTTTATAGTTCAGATGATCGTCGTGCTCGATGAGCGGTGAGTGAGCTTTGACAGCTAATCTCCTCTTCGATGATGCGATGTACGTTGTATTCTCTGTAAATACGTAATTAATTCATTTATTAATCGATTGGTTGATTGGTCAATTGATTACTTGCTAAATTGATTGATTGATCGATTAACTTTTAAGAATACCATCTATTATTTATATAAACAATACCCTTCGTTTCATCAGGGAGTCCAATTGTCTCTACGGAAGATCCATGATTCATACAATGTTAAATTAAATTTTGGTCTAATTTTAAAAACTTCAGCATTTTACATCTAAAATTACTATAATTTATATTTATTTGAATATTTAATTACAGAACTAATTCATTTTCCATATAAATTGCAAACAATGTAGATTTTTGTGTTCATTTTTTCTGAGTTATTATGTACACTTCAAATGAATGTAATTGCAATTGACAATCTAAATCATCAAATATTTACTTTCTATTTCTTACTTCATATCATAAATTTTACAAATCTGTTATTTTTATCTATTTTTTAAAAAAAAATTTCATATTAAGAAACGTTATTACTCAAGTTTCTACTACAATTTGCAGTATTGTTGAAATGAATGAGTATCAAGACATGTACAGTTAAAATTTTATGAAAAAGGAAATATAAAAAATTTTATATGAATATTTATGCTATTATGAGAAACATTAATAGTAACATTATTTTTTATGACACCAATATTTATGTAAATAGTTATTTATGTAAATAGTTATTTACATAAATAAATATTTATTAATACTGCAAACAACACTTTGATAATTATTTATCCAAATAATTGAATATTAGTCATTATTATGATTTAATAAAAATTATTTGTGATACTTGTATTGATTAATATATAAAATATGTCTAACGAAGAGCATAACTAAATCAATAACGATGGAAAATTGTCGACAGTTTAAACTTAACTTTGTAAAAGAAAATCATACAACAATTCATTTGATTCATTCATTTTAAGTCTCAAAACTTCTACTTTAACAGTTCTAAATTTTTTTTTTTCTTTTTTTCAAAAATTTTACATCGTGTAACAAGTAATAATTTTCCTGAAAATTGAAAAAGCTTAAAATTCAAAGAGATTGTTGTAAATATAAGATTTCAATCTTCAAAATTATTGTATTACAAATCATAATCATTTTTTTATAAAGTTATAACAATTTAATTTGTCGATAATTTTTCATTGTTATTAATTCAGTTATACTTCTCACCGTATATCACAAATTTTTGGCTTTTCCGCAGAGACTGTCATTTTCATATTTCTTAATATACGTGTAAAAATGCTTAAATGCCACGATTCAAACGTACATATTGTAATTTGATTCTTAATACAGAGTTGGACATTATTCGAATAAATTATTATCACTACTATCATTATTATTATTACCATTATGTCTATTATTATTAATAATAATGTTACACATTATTATTACTACTAATTCATGTATTATTAATGTTTAGATAATCGCTTGACTTCAATTCAAATTTTTCATTTTTTCCTCAGGCCACTGAAGATAAGTAAAAAGTACTGAATGAAATTTATTCGAATAAATACGCAGTCTAATTTTGTTTCTGTTGAAAATATTTTAAATATTTGTGTTAAAACTAGCATAAGATTAAAATAAAATTAATTTGACATTGATAAAATATGAATCGAAGAATTGACTAGACATGAAGATTAGTGTCATTATTCAGTAACTGATCGTTGAAAAAATTTATTTATAAAGTATATCAATTAAAAATAAAATGAAAATAAAAGAATTTGTACCATTAATAGCAATGTTTTATGACACGTCATTTAAAATTATTATAACACAAAATTATTAAATTTCTGTACCGATTAAAATAGTTTTGAAAAAATGTTATACAAATAAAGGCTGCATTCATTTGCAAAAACATAATAGAGATTAGTCAAAAATAAGTAAATAAATATTTGCAAAACACCTTATTTAAAATATTATATTTTACTCATTGATTATTATTCGAATAAAAATTGTCCAACTCTAATGTTGTATAGCCATAAAACGTGTGTGGATATGAGAGAAAGAATGAATGGAAATTAACCATAAAAAATAGATCCTCTCTCCTGAAATTGTGAAATAAGGATTTTAAAAAATACTGCTCAACGTACATAAAAATCCGATTAGCCGATATTTAGCCAATCATGTTCAAGCATATTTCTCTGAAAGCGATCGGATAATGTTCGATTCTTTTCGACGTTTTAATAATGAAAAAATAAACATGTATTTAAAGAAAATTGCGTTTTTTATGCTTAATACAATGTATAAAGAACATCATCCAGAACTTATTACACTTGTATTTTTTAAATTCTTTAAGATTTAAGCAAAATAACACAAATTGAAAGATAATTCGTTTGCCAAAATTTACATTAAAATATTATTCTATAAAAACAGAAATCAATCAAGGAAATCAACATAGTGAAATTTCCAAACCCAAAATTTATCTATCTGTGATTATTATTTGGAGCACTGTTTACTGCCACTCATCTAATTATTTCAAACATTTAACTTAACTTAATTAACAAAAAAAAATAAAAAAATTAATTATCTAAGTCAGTTAACTTTTAATAAAAACAAAATGTCTTTCAATTAAATTGATTTATTATCTTTATTTTTTAAAACATCTATTGGTTTATAAATTTTGTTATTATCCAATTCTTGTTGTTACTATCCAATGAGTTCTAATTGTTTTACATATAAACATTTGTTTAAATTAACTATTTAATAATATTATATTTAGATTATTTAATCTACTGCCTAAAAAAAAAGATAGTTTAGATGAATGTTATATCCTTATCGTATAATATATTTATATTAGTAACATTATATGTACCATATTCTATATTATAGACTTAGTTTCATACAAATATGAATATCAAGTTCAAATGTATTACAAGATTAAAATAAGCAGGAAGTGTACTTAGTTTGTCACATCCAACATCGCTAATGTGTACATAAAAATCCTTATCTACACCTAACAAAAGTTCCACAGTAGCAAAATTGAATTGTGTTCACGTTGAAGTCAAATTTGAATTGTCCCAAATTATAGAATACCGATAATCTATTGTTATCTCAAATATCTTAGAAACTCGTATAATAATTACGCCAAAGCTCCAAAAAATACTCACAGAGGATAATTATCATAAATTCATGATATTATTGTACATAATAATAAATGGATACTAAGATGTTAAGAAGAAAAAAACATTAGTGTTTTCAAAAATATGTAGTAAATGTGAAAGAATCGAACAAAGTATCCCTCAGTCATAAAATTTTTATACTTTTTATCGTTTACAATCAGGAATTAGATACAATATAAAAAATTGAACTTGCTTAATAATTGATAATACCCAAAATTTGAATGATCATGGATACAGTTTGTGACAAAGTAAGACGAATGCTTGCGTATGCGTGTGGAATTTTTTGTACTAAATAATGATGTATATACAATGAAGGGAGAAATAAAGAATTTAATATTATCGAAAAAAAATTGAGTAATTGAAATTTAACCCAGGATTACCCACGTGGGGTTCTAGTCGCCGGGATGTACTTGCGCTAGACCGCCAGATGGGTAATCCCGGGTTAAATTGGTTGGATCTCTAGGGGACCAAAGGTTATATTTAAACTCTTGTGTTTTCTTTTTTTATTTTTGACAGTATGATAGATTTCGATGAGCTGAAATCAAAAATGTAGATTTCAACACAGACGAGGTATATGAATATACCTCGTCTGTGGTTTCAATTTTGGATTTAGCATCAGTTCCTGCGTTATCGATACAGCATTTTCTTTCTATTGTCACTGACGAGGTACATGAATATATATGAGTATACCTCGTCTGTGCTATTATCGTTGACTAAGAATAGGATAGACTGGACAATCAATAATTTTTCGTGTTCCATGCTTTGGAAGTCACCCATTTTCATGTCACATTCTACCATATCGATTTAGGCAGATTCTATATAAATAATGTATTTAAACAAATGACGTGAAGTATTGAATAAAATAATTAATTGTTTAATCATAATAGAAAGATTGTGAAAATTATATTAAATAATGTTCAAAAATGTTATTGAAATAAAATAATTTAATTATTTTAAATTTTCTATGATATTTTTACTTTGCTAGTAAAGTAAAATTTTAACTTCTAAATTAAATTTAGATAATGTTAATTATTAAAAATATCTTTCCTACTTATTTCAAAGAATCTCTTAATTTTATTATAATATTTTTTATTTACAATACTAATTAATAAAAGATTTGTATGAAAGATTTATATATTTTTAGAAATATAAATAAAAAGTGTATATACGAAAATACCAGTATTTTTATTTGTTGATTTATGAATGTATATGAAAAATCATTTTTACTAAAATATTTTAAAATTTTTAAAAAGTAATGATAAAATAAAATATATATATATATGCTATGTGTGTATGTGAGTTTGCATGGGTACATGGTGTGTGCTACAAATTTTTTACATTGATACAAATAATTTACGTTACAAATTTATGTTACAAAGAAAAAAAAAATACTCAAAATATTCAAAAAAATATTTTTCTGATAAATAACTTTAAATGATTTTGGATAAAAATATTTTCAAAGAAAATTGGAGATCAGTGCAGCACTGATGACATTTACGGATGGTCTTGAAAGAGGCGAAGTGACATCAATTAAAAGAATTGCCTTATTACAATAAGATTTTATATAAAAAATTTTGAGAAATGTTTATGGTTTTTTTTCGCAAAAATTATATATCTTGTACATATAATCTTTCACGAGTAAGTAGTAAGTATACGCTTTTACTAAAAAAACGTTAAGGTTAAGTTTATAAAAACATCGAAGTTTAATATGAATGCTTTTAAAAACAAAGTTTTAGTTTATTTAATTTCATTTATTTTACTTTAAAGAAAAATTTTATATAAAATATATATATATATTAATGTAGGGGATGCGTTCCTCTAGCTTTGGTCCTACAACTAGGGCCAATAAACGTATAAACGTAATCTAAGGGAGGCATTATTAGGCCCCTGCCAATACCGGTAGGCCCATAAAGTAATTGGGAATATTATTACTTTATGGATTTGATCTTGCCCAATGATGCCTCTTGGCCTAAAATGACTTACCTTCCCAATTACATGATTGGGAAGGGAGACAGAAACAAAACCTAACACATTCCCAATTTTAATAAATATATTCATTCCAACAAGTATTTCATTTGTAATTTTGGTAAGGCGTATAAAACTTGGGTTGCTACAATGAGGGATGAAATACCACTAAGCAGGCCTGATCCTGTAATTAAAAAGCTGGATAATCCATTGTTTCACTCCATATTTACACCAGAACTTAACACTTTAGCACAAATATTTAAAAAGTATAATCACGAACTAAAAATTGCTGGTGGTGCAGTCAGAGATATTTTAATGGATATAAAACCAATAGATTTGGATTTTGCAACAGATGCTACCCCACAGGAAATGAAAAACATGTTTGAAGAAGAAAATATTAGAATGATCAATAATAATGGAGAAAAGCATGGTATAACAAAATATATATTAACCTTTTTTGTTATTGACATTCTAATATATTTAAAATCATTTTGTGGGAATTATTTCAGGTACGATTACCTCAAGAATAAATGATAAATTAAATTTTGAGATCACAACACTTAGAATTGACACACATACCAATGGCAGGCATGCAGAAGTTGAATTTACGAAAGATTGGGAACTAGACGCTCTTCGCAGAGATCTTACAATAAATTCTATGTTTCTTGATTTAGAAGGAAGAATATATGATTATTTCTTTGGTTATGATGATTTAATGAAACGAAGAGTTAAGTTTGTAGGAAATCCAGTACATAGAATTAAGGAAGATTATCTACGAATCTTGAGGTATTTCTTGATTGATATCTTATTTTCATATATCTAATAATATACAGGTTTGCAAATTGAATAAATTAGTAATGAAACTAAATTTTAATATTCAATTGCGTAAAATTAAAATTTGCAGATATTTTCGATTTTATGGAAAAATTTCAGACCAACCAGATGCTCATGATGAATATATTATAACAGCAATAAAAGAAAATATACATGGACTGGAAATAATATCTGGAGAAAGAATTTGGAGTGAATGGTCAAAAATCCTTTCTGGAAATTATGTTAAAGAAATAACATTTAAAATGTTAGAATGTGGTATTGCAAGGTAATAATAAATTAAAAAGTAAAGTAGAAATAAACTTAATGTAATGTATTTAATAATTTTTAATTTCAGATTTGTAGGACTTCCAGAAAACCCAAATATAGAAAAGTTCGAGGTTATTTGCAATATATCTAAAAAAAATAACATTTCTTTACAGCCGATTACTTTTCTTGCTGTACTGTTAAAAAATGAAAGTGAAGTGTTTGAGCTTCATCGTAGATTAAAATTATCTGCATATGATAGAGATTTAGCATTATTTTTAATTTCATTCTGGGAAGATAAACCTTCAATAGATCTTTTAAAATTTTATAAGGGAATTCTTATTCATTGGAAAGGAAACGTTGTTAATGCAAAAGAATATATTTGTGAATTATTAAAATGTAAACAATATTTTGATCTTGCTGAAAATATAAAAAACCTAATAATACCAAGGTAAAAAGCTTTAAAGTTATAATAAAAAGTACGTTAAGATATAAATATTTTGCATTTTTTTATTGATTATATAAAACAAAAGTAATGATATATATATTTCATTTTTTATATATTAATATATAATGCATAAAATGTATTAATATATTATAACAATAATAGATTACATATCAAATTATATACACAACATTCAATACCATCAAATAATTCAAGATTATTAATATTGTTATTATTGCTCAAATATATTATAAAATATTTTCTTGTATTTTTTAATGTATTTTCAGATTTCCAGTTAGTGGAAACATGTTAAAACCATATGTAGAAAGGGGAAAGGTGATGGGTATTGTTATTAAAGAATTAAAAAATATTTGGTTGGACAAAAATTTTGAAATAAGTGCAGAAGAATTACTACAAGAGGTTCCACGAATTGTTAGTGAACTGGAAGATAACTCAGAGAAACATAACATGTTTTTAAATAAATAAATTTTAATATTATGTATATTATTTTACTTTTTTAATGATCTCAAAATTACTGTATAATAGTATATAATTTTACAAAGGGATAAAAAAAAAGGAAAAACAATTATACATTTCTAATAATGTATAATGTTATGAAAATATTATATATTAAGTTTTTTAACAGTATAAGACACATTTATTTTTAAGAGCATCACATATTTATAGTAGATTGCAATCCCTTAGAATTTATTTACATAGTAGACGCACGTGAAAAAACTTGCAGACTCGTTATAACAACTCGTAAAATACAATACAGATTTACTTGATTATTGAGTCTTTTATTATACAATAAAGCCTTGATTATTCGATATTTACTTGAAATTAAATTTGAATTTGAATTTTAAAATACATTATATATTAATTTAAAATTTTGAAATTCTCTCACTTTAATTAAAAAATAGAGGAATTCATTATTAGTATTTTTTTTTCTCAAATTTAAATTCAATAAATATAAAATTTTGTATTGAATTGAATAATTAAGGTTTCATTTGAAAAAAATAAAAATCATGCCTAATAGTGCTTCAGATACAATTTTAAAATATTGAGCATCAAATGCTATTTTGATTAAAAAAATGTTTTAAGCATAAATTTAAAGATAAATTTTTATACTAATTTCACGTGAACACATTACCAATTCGATTTTTATAACTTTACATTGTAAACTTATTAACTACCATTCCGCATCACCGTTCATTTTCTGAAAAACATAATCTTTACCGCTAAGGTTCATTATTCCGTCTTTGAGGTAGAATTTCCATTTATTTCTACTCCTTGTTATCTGAAAATTGGTTTCTCAATTATTCAATGTCAATTTTTGAATTTTAATCAATAAATCTCTTAGAACTTTTTTTTATTTACCAAAACAATGTATTACAACAAAATTATTAAATACCTTGTCATATTGACATACGACAACATTATCAGTATCAAAAAGATCTGCTGGATCATCATCAGTTACATCATCTTCTGAATTCAATGGTTCCTACGAAATAATAGTCATATTATTAAATTTTATAATAAAGATTTATATTTATAGGTAAATATATAAATAATATTTCAAATACCTCTTCTCTTGTCGCAGCTTCATCATTTTCTTCTTCTTCTTTGTCATCAAGATCTTCTTCTTCATCTTCATTATCCTCTTCTTCCTCTTCTTCATCATCATCTGACGAATCTCCAAGTGGACCATCTATTTGTGCTATATTATTCTATTTATAAAAAAAATAAAAGAAATAACTAACTTTTCTACTTACATTTTTTTTGTTAAATGAATAATTATTGCATATCTTACTTGTATATTCATTAGAGAATTAACTAACAAAATTTTTACGTAACATAATAATCTTTTTACTAACGAAATAAAGATATACTTTAGAATTATACTTTTATTACCTGATTTTGAACAGGCCGTTGGGAGACATTGTTTGCACTTTGTGTAACAACTTGAAGAGACTGATTAACTTGGAGTGGAGCCAATGTTGTTTGTCCCTAAGAAATGCGAAGTTAATATATTGCTAAAATAATGAAACTTGATTTATTATTATATATTTCGATTTACTTGATTTTGGACAGATCGTTGAGAAACATTATTTGCACTTTGTGTAACAACTTGAAGTGGAGCCAATGTTGCTTGACCCTGAAGTGTGGAGTTAACATGTTGCTGGAGTAATGTGGAAGCTAAATTTGCTGGTAATCCCATTGCAGCTGTAATAACTGGTCCTGTTAAAATTGTATGTAATTGGTTACCTAAAAATAAATTAATTAGTTGTAACTATGTGATCTTTATTTTCCTATGTTAATATATGTCAATTATCATATGAAAATAATTTTAACTTACCTTGAATTGCAGATGCAGGAACCTGAATGGTTAAAACTCTTAATGGAGCATCAGGAACACCTGTCTGTGGTGGCAATGTTATTTGAATAGGTACTTGCCGATCCATTACTGCTGATGTTGATGTTACTAATTGCTGTACTGGTGTACCAGTGTGTTGTATACCAGTTGTTGTTGAGTGACATTGTGTCTGAGTTTGCGACTGCTGAGGGGATTGCTGCTGTTGTGATTGTTGTTGCTGTTGTTGTGATGCTTGTTGAGAAACAGAATTTCCTCCTGTTTGTTGTACAAAATGATTTCCTATATTTACTCCTAAAAGTACAGACATTAAACTTGCTGCGAAAGCATATTTTCAATTTTTAACAGAAATCAAAAATTTATTTGTGAATTTTCTAAATTACTAATGATAAGCCAATTTATTATAATTATGTATTACTTGATAGGTTTTTCTCTTTTACAAAAATTTCTTAAATTATTTTTGCAGAAGTTTTATAAAAGAAAGTATAGATTTTACCTTTGTTAACAGGCACAGCTTTGTGCGTATTTATTTGGGGAACTTGAGGCTCTGGAGGATCTGGATTAAGTTCAACAGCTTTACTAGACATTAATTTGGTTTCCCATATTTGTTTGAGCTCTTGTAATACTTGTTCATCTACACCTTCATCTATAAATGATTCCCTTACACCTGATATAACATCCTCTATCACAGTATTGTATAGTTTCAGCTGTAATTAATATAATGTTGTTATCAATTAATATTCTTAAAGTTCATATTACTTTATTTGTGTAATAACATTTCTCTTGTTTACTTTTTTTACTTTATATATCAATCTTGTATTAAAGTCTAGTTTCAATGAAATATGTCAATCTAAAATGTATCAATATGATTTTATATATATATATATATATATATATATAAAATTAAAGATTAATATTAATAATAAAATAAAATATTTCTAAATCATTCATGAAATTCCATAGCTTCATTTATTAATGAATTACTTGTTACTATTACCTACACTTCTGTGTTTTATTCAAGGAAATTTAGAAAATATACTGTACATATAAAGTGTACAACAATCATTGTCTAATGTGATTCAATGGCATAAAAAAATATAAAAGGACACTGAAACCAATATTAAAATATTATCATCGATCTTAACCTACAATCTAAAAATTTTTTTAGAGAAATTCATCTGAAAGAGCAAATGCAAATAATCTATGCAATAATGCAATAAATCTAAATTCTCATTGATAACGTTTTGAAACTTTGATGTTATACAAGCTAGAAATTTGTAATTATTAAAAAATTACAAGGCAATTTGATTGGAAACAGAATAATTGTCGAAGAAAAGAATAATTTTTGGTTGGAGCAAAAAGGATCAAAGACGAGGATAACAATAACAAGGGTGTTAACATAAATCAAGTGATAAAAACCGTCATTGTCGTCATTGTGGTGATTACAATTAACTGTTTTCTTTTTTTTAATCAGTCGTTGCTTTTATTCATATTTACTACTCACCACACTTGTCTGACTGAGGGCCATTGCGAGGATAATTCGTATTGTCTAATGAGGAAAAACAATAAGAACAATCCAACGAATAAATCAGCCCCAGTTCAGAAGCCGATCCGTGGTAGCATCGCTCTTTTATATACTGTGGACACGTCTCCCATTCCACCTAACTCTAACATGGATTGAGAACAGTATCCAACGAAAAATCAGTGCATCCAATATCCACAGATTAAATACCTACAAATTAAGAAAAAGTATACGTAAACAATGATAGTGAAAATTAAATCACTAAATTCAACTTTTCTTCATTAATTTTAATTTTATCTCATTTCATAATGAAAGTTATTTTTTTATTATAATTTATAAAAATACATACTATATTACAATTTACTTTGAACTTGAATCGCGATGAGCAAATGCCAACGTTGCAAGAATCGGGAATTTTCAATTTTTTCTTTCAGGTTATGATAGAATATATAGGGAAATTGTAATTAACGTTTCTCTAGGGAAATTCCACTGAATAACTAAATTTATCTATATATCTGTACACCTTGTACGGTTCAACTTTTGTTCTAAACTTTTTTTTTGTTAGATGGCTGCAAGTGGATGAAAAATCGGGCGTCACATTACAGGTAACACCCTGTATATGTCTGTCCTTGTCGCACGCTAGTGCTCTCGTTGTCTATCGTGGAAATATATCTATCCTTGTCGCACGCTAGTGCTCTCCTTGTCTAATGACATTAGACAAGGAAAGCAACAATGTGCGAGAAGGACAACCTTCGATCTATTGAAAAAAAAATTCAACTTTTTACACAGACTTTTTCCAGGACAAAATACACATGGAATGAAAGCGGGGAGCCTAATTTTAAGAAGGCATATAAAAAAGTTTGCAAACTATTCCTCTTAATTAGGTTTTTTTCGTAATTAGTGTGAACTGTCACAATATGGACATGGTGGTACCATCTAGCGGTAGCTCAGTGGTACTATTATTTATAAAAATACTTATTTCTGCATTTTACGGGTCAAATGTGGTATGAAAAGAAAACTGAGGGCCTAATTAGGGTAATACAATCACAAAAGTCCACAATTCATGTCGCTAAATTAGGTTTTTTTGCAAATGAAAATTTCTCTGTTTTACGAGGTAAGAAACACTAGCGCCGCTTTTTGTGGTAGACCGGTGGAACTAAACGCTCTATAATCATATAATTAATTTTTATTTTTCACGCTACAAGTTACGAACACATATTTCAAACTGATAATGCTATCAGTTACGTTCGCAAATAAATCTGAATCCAATGTTCACTATAGTTTCCGAGAAATTATGAGCAAACTACTGGCACTACTGCTAACGTAAACGAAATTGAAACATTCTTTATATACGTAAACTATACTTAAACAAAACATAAAACGGCAGTTTAGGGTGTCTAAAATATAATACGATAATAGTTCACAAATGATTCCTTTGAATTAATTTCTTCTCGTAATTTGTGGAAAAACTGTCACTTGTCAATGTTTACAGGAAACGGTGGCGCCATCTATTGATAACTCGGTAGTACTAAAAACAGAATTTTCTACTTTTAGAAAGAATTTAGAAGAAATTAATATAACATACAAGTAAAAATAAGTAATAAGAATAACTTAACAAAAATTCTTGAGAGAAACATTTTTAAAATCAATCAGGTCTAAAATAACATTAAAAGAAAGTAAAATTTTTCTAGTTAAAAATAAAAATTTTTATATTTTATTTAAAAATTTCTTCATATTACTATAGAAATGTTATTATTATTTTAATTTTTAATAATAATATTTGTGAAAAGAGTACAGTTCCTCATTTTTAGAAATAGAAAAACTATAATCTTTAATATTTAAAATATTGTGTTGTAGTTTTCCTTACAATTAACAATGTCGTGACATCAGTTTATAGAATCTTAATATAAAAATATTATACAATGTCACTGTAATATGTTGTAAAGGAACTGAAATGAAAGATATAAAATTAGTATTTACAAGTTCCAATCTTGCATCTTATAAAAGGCAGTATGTTGTATCCGGGAGTAAAAAAATTATTTAATATAGATACAAAATTAATAAGTCTCTTATCGCTGTATCATTTTTTACATTTATGGTTTTACTGCATTGTTATTTAATACCAATTTACTATGTGACAGTATATATTATTACAAATAAACATTTCATAAAACTACAGAAGATCCATGGATCTAATAACAAATATAGTTATAAAGTAAACTGAGAAATATAATAAATTATTTTTAAGTAGAAAAGAAACATAGGTTTAATTTAAATTTCTTTTGTAAATAGGACTACACAAAAATTAAAATAAATACCTATACAAGCATTAATTATCCAGTATTATCAGAAATATAATAGAAACGGAAATATTAATTATTCAGTGTTAGTCTTCTATTAATACTAAAAAAATAAAAACATTGATAGGTTTGCTAAAAATTCATCATAAAGCATGGTTTTATTTATTAGAGCTAGCCTATACAAATTCACGATTCTTTATTAATAATAACAAATGACAGGATTAAATCAACTTTTTACAATCTTTCATTTATTCTCTCGTACACTCTCTCTCTCACATTCTTTTTTCATATACATAGTTATACCATTAAAGAATTCGAAAAGTTTGCTGTTTCCATGAATCAAACATTCTAAAATAATAAAACATTTGTTTCCAGTGATTTAAAATCTGATTTACATATCAATAAAAATGTTTACGATTATTCTGAACAGCAAGCAAATTTCTTACGAGTAATTCAATGTTTAGCAGAGAATATGTTATACAAATTCACTGAATAACGAACATCTTAAATAATAATATATACATTATAAATCTATAGATAAGAATCTTGGAAATTTAAAATTACACTGGTAATTTATCATTTTTTTAACCCTTTAATGATTGTTGAGTAAATCGAGTACTTCAGAATTATTTCATTAGCCAATCTTTAATCATAATATAGTGTCATTTTAATATTGGCGAAAGGATCATGTTTTAATATTTTCTCATATAAATCTTATTTAGTAAATTTTTAATTTTTAATTCTAATTGAATGCACAAACAGAATTTGTTGTTTAATTAATTATAATAAATTGTACTTCTGCATGTCGTATTGTCCACACATAAAAGATATATGAAATAAATAAAATTACTATAATAAATTTTTTATTTAAATGCATATTTCCATTTCGCCAATAATAGTAAACATTATTAAAAATATTATGTTATAGTGAAACTTCTTTCAGTCCCTTCCGATTGGCCAAAAATGAAATAAAATTCTACATATAATGCATTGGAACTGTTGAAGATAATATTTCATGATGATGAAGACAGACTTTCAAGATCAATATCAGAAAGAAAAATATCAGAGGAATCAGGAGATCTGCTATAGTGTGTCATATTGTCTCCAGAATCATCTCCATCAGCTGAATCATCCTCATCATCGTCATCATCATCATCGTTATTTTCACGATTATTTCGTTCATTTTCATCACCATTTCCTTCTGCTGCTGCATCTGGGTTATCTGCATCTATTTAAAAATGAAATAAAAATAAATTTAAAGATTGTTGAAGGTATATATCTAACACGTTAATAATAGGAAAGGAAAGGAAAGAAATCTAAAGGAAAAAAGATTAATAATTAAATTATTAAGAGCGTTATATACCGTCAGCATTATTATCATCAGAACTAGAATTCGAACCATCATCATCACTTGCATCAAGATCTTCTTCATCATCATCTTCATCTGTTTCATCTTTATCGCCTTTTCTCCTGCCGACATCGTACAACCTTACACTGGATTCATGATTATCATCAAATTCATTAAGTATTTCCACTACTGCTATCTGTGTGTCAAATTTATTGCAAGCCAATCCGTAAACCCCTCTTCTAACATCGTAAGTGGCTATAATCATTTAATTATAATTATTCTCATTATAAATTGTATAATTCTACAATATTTTGTATACAATATACAATAAATTATATAATTTTCATTTAATTATTATAAATTGGATTAATTCGAAATATGCAATAAAAATTAAAAGTTATCTAATAGATCCATATAATTAATTAATATTAGTGTATCTTACCAATATTACTGTAATCCAAAGCATCTAATGTCTTAAATGAAGTAATATAATTGGTTTCATCTATATTTTCTTTTTCCAATGACACAGCATATATAATATTATTAACAGGAGAAAAAATTACTTCCATTTGATCAAGTGTTGGCACTGTTTTTAGCAAATGAAAAGTTCTTAAATCCCAAACTTCCGTGTTTGATACTACTTCTATACCTGTCAAGATATTATTTAATATTAATTAATGTATACTTAATATAAATTATTACATATATTATTTTACATTACATTCCATTTACTTATTATTAAATTATAAGCCATCAATGTTAATACCATTAGGATGAAAAACTCCATTAAGTGTTTGATTTAATTTGTCAAATTTATGAATTTGTTTTCCTGAATTTGCATCCCACAAAATTCCATCATGTAGAACCAACTCATCATTCATACTAAAAGTAGCACGGTTCATAGTATATCGATTGGAGATTGAAGGAGCAAAACTGGTTAATAATTGTCCAGTAGCTATGTCATAAATCTAAAAAAAAAAGTGATAAAAATAATTAGATATAGATGGAACCGTTTATATGTTGACAATTATGTAGAAAAAATACATACTGTTGCAATATCGCTATCGGTCCCTATAATTCTGTCTTGAAGTTTTCCAAATTCAACGTATTCTACATTTTCTAAAGATAATTTTAAATCAAAAAATGTTCCTATACTCCAAAGTACAGACATGGGACTTCTCCATGGGGTAGAAGTTAATAACAAATTTCCACGCTGATTACATTCCATGTGATAAACGTAAGATTCATGACATGAATATGTCGCTTCCTCTAATCCTGTATGTATATTATACATTTTTACATCTCCTGCATAAGTACCTAACATTAAATATTGTTGACAAGGCTGTAAAAGTAATACGATATTTTGAATTAGAATATATGTTTTACTTATTACAAATATATGATTATGAATTTTTTAATACTAATAAAATAAAGATAACGTTACTGAAAAGATACAATAGGTGAAGGTTGCAACATCCGTAGGCCGGAAAGTTTTTACAGGACAAAATCGGCTATAAATAAGTCTTCTATCCAATCTTCTACCATCCATGCCTAATGCTCTTCTAGCCAGTCTTACTGTTACATTTGTTGGTGTTGAATTCTTTGTACAGGGATCTGGACACTTATGTGGTCTGTTAAATTAAGTAAAACATTTTATGACAATATCGTAAGAATCAATTGAAAAATTCCATTTAAATCATGTAGATAAATTAATTTAATAAATACGTACTCAAATAGATTAAATTGTGGGCAAGTAACCATAGGATTTTTACATAATGCATGTTGATTAGTTAAATATTCCGTTATAATAGAATCTAATGTTATAGTAGATGGATTCGATGTAGCTACTCCAGGTCCTCCACCACCTGCAGGATCTCTCGAAATTTGTTTCTGTAGTGATCGACACACTGTCGGCTGATTGATTGAGTGACAATTTATTTGATTGACTAGAGGTTGTTTATCGGCTTGGTTTTTTCTAAAATTATTTAATTATCTTATTTAATTTCTTATTATTTATAATTTTTAAATAATAAAAAATTATATAACAAACTTACTTTTGATTAATCTGTAGTTTTATTAGTTGATTTGTATTATTTGGAATAACATTTTGATTGAGGCAGTCAGAATGTTTCATCCGTATATTATTTCCAGAAGATAATGATGATGAACTGGAACTATTGTTTGAGTGAGATATGTACCTAAACGATGAAGTAGGAGTAGTATTGTTTCGAGAAGTAACTTCTCTTTGATTGCATCTGTTCGTACTGTACAAATTCACTGTGGCGCTAGGAGAGAACCCATTTCTTGTCTGAACAAAAAAAATATATATTTGAATTTCAAATGCTTTCTTTCTTATTATATCTATCTAACGAATTTAAAAACAAAAGTTGCTCAATTTTTATAAATATAAAACTTACTCCAGTAGTTGCAGGACTACGGTACGTAAATGGTTGATATGTACATACAGGTTTCATAATTGCAGAAGAATCTAAATTTGCTTCCCTATGAAGTGTTGATGCAGTTTCTGTTAAACCTTTTGACATTAAATGTTGATATATTAATTGATTTAACTGTTGTTCATTGTATTGTATTCTTGTCTGTGCTACTACATTTGCCTATATAAAGTTAAAATTTGGTGTTATTATATTCGATGGTAATTAAATTAATTAAATTCAAAATAAAACTTACTCTATGTAAACTAGCTAAAGAAATTTCATATTCTGCACCAGTAGGTTTTGCTTCTCCAGAAACTCTTCCCATTAATTCTAAAGCATATTTTTGAAACATAACATGTTCCTGCCTCTTTTCTTGAAGTATTGGATCTTTCATAAGTGCTTGAATTTGTCCATCGGTAAACATTGGAAGCTTACTAATTATTTGTCTTACTTTTTCACTTCGTGCCAAACCTGCCAAAGCACGACAAGCCAATGCTCTTATACTATCTGCATCTGTGATTGGAGTTTTAACCATCATCAATTGTAATAAAACCTACAAAATAAAGAAAAAAATTAAGTTAAATTAAGAAAAATGTAATGGTGTTTAATATAAGAATTATTAAAATTTATTAAAATTGTTTATAATTATCATTTGCTTAGATAAAATAATTTTGTATATAATTATAAAAAAATATTCACATACATACCATTATTCCATTATTAGACCTAACACTTCCCCAAATTTTTTGTATTAGTTCTTCACTATTGTTGTTTGCTTTTTTCTTAGCAGAACCTGTTACTGAATATCTTGCAACATTACCACCAATCTGTAACGAACAAAAACAAACAAATAATTGTGATACATAAGTCATTTTAAATTTATTCAATTGTTTGATACTTATTTTAATATAAATCATTACCCTATTTATAGGAGCACAGACACAATTAATTACAGCTCTTAGCGCAGCCCTTTGTACATCAGGATCTGCAATAATTTCGCATTCCGCTGCAGCTAAGAGTAAGTTAATTGCCATTGTCATTGACATATCAGGCATGTCTACTCTTTCACAAAGTAATAACATCACTTTTGGCACTACAGAACAAATAGCTATTACGTCTAAGCAAGAGCGAACCGTTTCTGCACTAGAAGTTGTATGAACCCTGCCACTGTAATTCCATTCCCTAGCAAAAGCAATAATCTGTAGAAGAAGTGTTATGCCTCCAAGACGATATAACTCCTCTACTGGCGGCCATACTGCTCTTACAGACATTAATTCCTGAAGTATTTCCACCTTTAATAAAAATAAATTTAATAGATACTTTTTTATTATGGTATATATATATATATGCCATACTAATGTTTTAATATTATGTCAGAAATAGTAAAAAATAATTAATTACTATGTGCAATTTTCAATTATCATGTAATATTTGATAACTTTAATTTTAATATTTTTACCTTTGCTTGAACTTCTTCACTACTTAACTTCACAGCTTTATAGGGTGGTAATGATGGTTGCCATGTATCACGCTCTGCTCTAACATTTTCTGCTCTCTGTAATTGTTCTGTTTTAAGATGTAAATGGGCTTCCATATATCGTTTTAAAGCTACTGCAACATGCCTAACTATTTGTCTAGAAGCACATTCTTCATCATCATTTAATGCTGGCTCTTCTTCTATATTTAAAATTGGTAATGTGGATATCTTAAAAAAAAAAAACAAATATTAAATTAATTAAATGAATGTTAAAATTTATAACAGTGATTTAAAACAATTCTTACCACATTAAAAAGTTTTCGAAGTCCATCCTGTGCATCAAATTCTTCAAGTATTACTTTAAATGGAAAAGAAAAGCCAAAAAACATTGTTGCATGACACCTTCCAGAATCATGACTTCGTTCTAGAAGCCATAATGCATAAGTAACAAGATCTGAAATAACATGCTTTGGCAGTAGACATACTCTTTCCATTGCATCTTCACAGTATGCTAAATAGTATAAGCAAATAGAGACTCCAGTAGCTGCAACACTGGGTCTTGGAACATCTAATAATTTCTGTAGACCACCAACACTGAGGAACTCAATAGAGAATTTTTTATGACAAAGAAGAGAAGCTAAATATTTTAAAGCTTCAAATGCTAAGCGACTATCCTTTGTTTCCCTAACATTGATATATTTTAAAATAAGTTCCAAAGCATTTTGTTCAAATACATGACCTAAAAACTCTTGATATTCACCCATTGGTGTAAGATACCTATTACAAAATACAAAATAAATACTGGTGTAAGATACCTATTACAAAATACATTTAATAAATACTTGAAAATAATGTGAAATATGAAATTAATATCTTTACCTCAGTATTAACATTTGTCTTGTACCTAATGTTGGAGGATGCATTTGTATATTTCCAATGACATATGATTCCATTTCTGCCCATGAAGAATTAGAATTCCCTTCTAATAATGTTGATAATGTAGTGGAACTTTGCATTGAAGATGAAGAATTTTTTTGTAAATTACATCTTACAGAAGTAACATTCAATGATTTATTATGCGTACTATGTGCCTTGGATGGTGTTACTTGATTATTTAAATTAGAATTTTTTGGCACAGACAAAGGTGGAGACATTATCTCTGGATATACTGTATTATTTTTTACAGTAGTTTCACACTCTGCACTATTTTTTTTTTTTTTAGGTAACGGAGCCGACTCTTCAGAGGACTGAGGACAATCTTCTTCTTCTTCAGAAAAATAATTACCATGATTCGAATTTTTAAGAATATCGTTTTCTTTCCGTTTTTCTCTTACCTTTAAATTTTATTTCACAAAGCATAATATGTACAAAATAATGTCAATTTTAATTTTATTATATATACATTGAGTTATTCTTACTTTTCTTTTCCCAGGCACACCTTTATTTTCTCCATCTCCTCCACTATTTCTATCTTGGCCAAAATGTGCAAATGGCCTATTGTTAGTTGCAAGTTGTCTTTCTTCCTGAGCTTCCTCTTGTAATTTATGGAGTCTTTGTAGCATCAGAGGTACCATTTTTGCATTTTGCTCTCTAAATCCTTTAATAAAATTACAAACAAATAATTGTTTCTTAAATTACATATTTTAAATATCGATACCAATATAAAACTTTATTTAAAATTAAATGAAACCTGTAGCAATTTCCTGAACTTCCATTGCAGCAGCTACAAGCCCAGTTGCATAACTTTGTAAGGGTTCTACACTTTTTTCTGCCCAAGAAAACAAACGATGAATAAGTCCTTCCATATCTGGCTGAAATACTGCAGAAGTTTCTAAACCAGGAAGAATATCAAGCATAAGACGACAAGCTGCAATATTGAGCTTTCTAACATCACGACCCGTAATTCCTGCACGTGACCAATAAGTGTCTCTTAAGTAATCATTTATAAGCTGTTAACAGATTAATAAATTATATAATAATCTTCTATATTATAATAATTTTATATTATTTTTTTTTTTCTAATACTAAACTTACCTTAGTCATAAAATTATCTTTTCTAAATAACACTTTCAATATATGTCCAAAATTGCACTCTGGATCTGTACGTGATGGATGTCTTTCATCAAACGGGTCAGGATCCATTTTCAAATAATTCTCTGTTTCTAATTCTATAATTTCTGCCAGTCTTCGTAATGTTGGAACTGGATCATATGTAGGTGATGAATGTTCCTCTTCCCATTGTCTCAGAATTTGAACTACATCTGTTACTTCTGCTAATGTTTCAGCACTTGACATCTTTATTATCCTATATATTTAATTACACATATATATGTGAGACTCATAAAGAATTTCTTTAATATTTTTAAATCATTTGTTATATTCTTTAATTCTTCAATTTCATAATTATACTAGTAGAATTTTATTATTTTTATATTATACATATTGAACAATGCATTAATTTTTAAAGATTTCAATTAAATATTTAATATATTCATAATATAAATACTTAACTATAATATATATAACTTAATAGTATAATAATATGATACACAATTTATAAATTATATTATAATATTACGTTCATACATGTACAACAAATAATCAAATAAAGTTAACAACTCCAACGATATCAAGGACCAGAATTATTCTTTTGTCTATTAATTTCAATTTCTCCTTTTGTAAAATAAGATTAAAACAAATTAAAATTGATGAAAATAAAATACCAATTCAGACAAAAATAAAATAATTCAACTTCGGCAAATGTACAATTATACAACAAAATGTGATTGACCAATTTTTGTATATTTTGTCATCTTGAGAAAGAAATCTTAATTTACATTGCTTTTGTTTAAGTAGTCGATTGTTAAACTAATTCGAGTTTGATGTTTATTTAATATCCGCGTGTCTTTAACTAATTGTACATTAACTTTGAAAACTAATAACTTAACCTTAAAAATTAAATATACAATAAATAATTATGAAAGTTCCAGAAGAAAACGTAAAAGATTAATAACAGACTAATTGCCAGGCAGAATTGAAAATAATACAAAGAATTAAGACGCTGATAGAATCAATTTATTAATGATTTTCATAGATCAAATGAAGAACGGCAGCATGTACATTACTAGGTTAGAGTCGACGAAGCATTTACCTTTTTTGAAATTTACTTGACAGTCGTTTGACAATTATTATAGCATACGTCGACTTTTACGGCGAATTATGTTATTAAATTGTTAGAGTGTGCAAAATTTCAATTAAGAACAATGTTTTCTTATAAAAATACGAAACGCAACCACCAACACGCACGCTAGAGACGGGCTAGTTAATTCAACTTTTGAAATCTATCAAAGTGTCACACACGATATAAAGTAGAGATTTTCGAATATTGCGTTGCAAACCAGCAGTTTTTGCCGATTTACCATATTCTGTTATGAAAAGAAAGTTTTAAAAATTATTGAAGTTTAATTTTTTTCTTTTTTATTAAATGCGCCGCTTAGTCAAAACTAATTCAAACTATACGATGCGAAAGTTGTTCTATAATTCATTAATAATTCATCCATAGTTGTTCGTTGATAGTTTTGATTTTTATTAATTAAAGATGATCATTAAAACAAAATTTTACTTGCTTTGAGAGTTTCTTGCAAAAGTTTGCTTGCAATTTTTAATTTAGAAAAGTACTGTTCTATACTATTATACACACGCGTACGTACATACATATATAAATCACCTTTATATGTACCTTTATATTACATTAAAGTTACTAATTTTATATTAATATAATTACAATTACATATAGTATATATTCATTCGAATGAATATTAGTAGTAAATCTTAATAACTTTGCGAACACATTCCATGATATGTATATTTCAACTAAACGAATCAATTTTACGAACACACTACCTGTGTCATATGATCATCATTAACTGGAGATACTTTCATTAGTAGGCGTTGACTTCTCGAAAAATTCGATCTGGAATTCGTGTATCCAAAAAGTGATTGAAAGATTATTGCTGGAAAAAGATCGGCAAATCCTTGAACTTCAAAATGGCATTAAGCGACGCAGATGTACAGAAACAGGTAATGTGTCATTTAAACTGAAATATTTGGGAGTTTCTTTTGAGCATCGATTTTAAGCTATTTTTGCATTTTACTCTATATTGTCGCTTGGATAGAATATTTGTTTCTGTCACTTTTCTTTGAGAAATTTTTGTTCATACAGTTTTCCCTCTTTTTAATAATGATTCAAACATCTTACAGTTAAATAAATTAATTAAATGTAAGTTTAATACTTTAATATAAGTTTCTGTTTGAAGATACATGTTAAGTAAGTTCAGTTATATTTTATATAAATAATAATTTTAGTAGCAATTTCGTTTGAATTGAAATTTTACCAAAAATAGTAATTTTAAAACAGAGAACTAAGAAGTATTTAAAATAATTATTAATCACTTACTTTTTTTAAGTTAGAAGTATTGTTATTCCTTTATATGTTTTACTTTAAATTCAATCGATGAAATTTTATGCACGGATAAAAATTTATATTTTTATAAAAAATAGAAATAAATCTAGAAAATTCGGATGAATTTAATTCTGTATTACTTTTACTTTAATATCTATCATTAATATATTTTTGTAATTTTTATTATTTTAGATCAATCACATGATGGCTTTCATTGAGCAAGAAGCCAATGAGAAAGCAGAGGAAATTGATGCTAAAGCAGAGGAAGAATTTAATATTGAAAAGGGACGTTTAGTTCAACAACAAAGGCTTAAAATTATGGAATATTATGAAAAAAAAGAAAAACAAGTAGAACTTCAGAAAAAGATGTACGTTTAATATCACTATTATAATAATCTTTAATAAAATTTAATATTATATGTAAATGTTATAGATTTTATTTAAGTAATTCAACTTTTTTTTTTATTTACAGTCAATCATCCAATATGTTGAATCAGGCTCGTCTAAAAGTTCTGAAGGTCAGAGAAGATCATGTGCGTAATGTACTTGATGAAGCTAGGAAGAGATTAGGAGAAGTAACACAAGATATTTCACGATATAGAGAAATTTTAAAATTATTAATTATACAAGGATTATGCCAGGTATAAGACTATTTACATTTAAAATAATTAAATTTGCTGTTTACAATATTTAACGTTATTTTTATTCATTTTTGTACTCTATAGAAGAGATAAATATTTACAAAATTTATCTTTATGCATTTCTAATTTGTAGTTAACAGAAAGCCACATTGTTATTCGTGTACGTCAAATAGATCTTCCTCTGGTAGAATCACTTCTTGATTCTGTTCAAGATGCTTATAAACAAATAACAAAAAAGGATGTTACAATTAAAATTGATCAAGATAATTTCCTTCCTTCTGATAGCTGTGGCGGTGTTGATTTACTTGCAGCAAGAGGTAAATAAATCATGTATATTTTTTAATAAGTTGCATTATAAATTATAAATAAAATTAAATAATCTATAACAATTTGATTTTAGGACGTATAAAAGTCAGCAATACTTTGGAAACAAGATTAGAATTAATAGCACAGCAACTAACACCAGATATACGTTCTGCCCTATTTGGATCCAATCCTAATCGCAAATTCAATGATTAAAAAATTCCTCTCATGTTTTCTTTTCTCTTCTTTTCATTTTACTTTCCTTTCTAACAAAACATTCCCTTCTAGAACGCTAAAAAAAATAAGAATTTGTTGTGTAGACTGTAGAATCTGTTGTTAATATTGTTGAAAAGAGAGAGAAAGTGAAATTGTAAATTATATATATTACATACATATATGTGTGTGTGTGTGTCCAAACTCTTATTGCACACATATTCAATATACATATATCTATAAAGTATTTTATGTGAAAATGATCGTAAATTCTTTAGTTCCTCAAAAATCAATTTCATTTCTTTTATTTTAATTAAGTTTTAATTATAATTCGAAATTTTTATTTGCTATGGTAAGTATAATTATTATTTAAAAAAAGAAAATCTTATAACAATATGTTGCAAGTATTTGTTCTTTTTACAAATTTCCTGTACAATCAAAGAATTTTTTGCATGAATGGCAATAATTAATTTTTAGTATAATTTCAAGGTTATCTCCATTTTTCTAAATGGAATCATATTTTTTGATTCATTAATCGATACAATATGATAGTCTGTAAAAAAAAAATCTAATTACGTCGAAAAACTATTAGGTTTATTTTAATTTTAATTCTATGAATCTTAATTTTAATAGGAAAAGATAGGTGCAATATTTTTGTGTTCATACTGTCCTTGTCTTTCATGCATAGATTTTATAAAATTGAAGTTAAAGTATCTCCTAAACTATTAATTTTTAGACATATAAGTTATTATATTATTTATTTTTGTATGTCGAGTTCCATTAACTAATTATTTCATTATATGACAAGTATATTATTTCACTTGAAAAATGGAAGTGACTTTAAAACCTCTGAAACCTCTTCATTTATAAAAAAAAAATCATTATCTAATATAGTCCTCCTCTGTACTGAATAATTTTCATTAACAAAGTTTCTTCATATCTCTAAAAATAACGGATATTTAAGATTATCAATGGAATATGCTGTGTTATATATATAAAACTATAATGTTCCTTAATATTTAATTTTTTAAATGTAACAAATAGAACAATATCAAATAATTTAAATATCCAATTTATTATAAATAAAAATTAAAATAAAAAACTGTATACAAATTTAACAATAGGACAGATTGAATATCAGAAGTTTCATTATTATAAACTTTAGTATAAATACAAATATTACATAGTCTCATACATTATACATGTACTAATAATTCCACTTATTATACCCATAGAAAAGGAATATTAATAACTTGGATCTTATATTACATAAATTTAAAATATTTCCCATTTTAACTTAAATAAAATTTTAATTTCTGAAAATGTGATTATTTTATAACTTAAATTGATATATAGATTACTATTTTATAGACCACTGTTTCTATATTTGCGACAATTTAAAATAATCATTTAAATTTTAAATGATCATAAATTAATCTGTAACTTAGCTTATAGATAAACTTTTTTTCCCACATAATTTTTTGCAAATAAAATTTCTTTAGTATTGAATCTAAGTTATAGTAAAAATGAAATTTCGAAAAATTTCAAATGACATTATATTGTTGAAACAAAATATATAATAAAAATATTTAAAACCAATTTGCTCATACTTCATTTTCAACAGTTCTATCATTTCTTATAGGCTCTATGTCTTTCTTATTATTATTGGTAGAATGAGGATCACTTTCAGAGGACTTTTCTTCATTTACAATGGCTGTTTCATTTTTTTTCACTTTTTTCAATTGTCCTATAAGTTTAATGTAATTGCTAGGAATGAGACCAACATTTACATTATTGGTAGCTTTACACCATCCTGGTAAATTTTTTGGTTGTAAAGACCTTGGTGCAAGATAAACTGTCTGACCAGCTTTTACACTAAGTTCATCATTATTAGTTGCAAGAAAATCATATAGCACTGTTGCAATATATGAAGGTTCCTCAATTTTTTGCCATTCTTTTGGATCTTTTCCTAAAGATTAAATTCTTATTTATAGTCAATTTATTTCATATATAAAAAATTTGTAATTTAATTTTTAAATAGCAATTTAACATATTTTACCTTTTACTTGCAAGTTTCTAATATTATTTGAAATTTTATGAATTATATAAGGTACTACAAAAAATGCACTAAACATTAGAAATCCAGACCAAAAGGAAGAATTATGTACATTTTCATTTCCAATTTTTGCTAATGATTTATCCCATAATTCTTCATTTATTGAATTTTGATTTTGGTATCCTAGAAAGATATTTAATAAAAAGATATACAAATTAAAAAAATATATAGTAAATTTCTTATTTACAAAGAAAAAATAAAGTTAGCGTAGCATTTTACTAATAGTAGAATTAAATATTACATAAAACCTAAATTTAAAAAATAGTACAGAATCTTACCAGTAGTGCGTACAATTTTCCTGTATAACCATTTTAAAAATCTAATCAAAGCAAAAGTACTAAATAACTGATTTAAAATAGAGCGTAATTTTCCAATACTTTCCGCAACATTTAAAATTGCTCTAAATGAATTTGTTAAAGCAAAATATGTAGATTCCAATAACATTGTCATGGATGAAAATGTATGAAGGACTGCTTCAAATGACTGAAAAGTTGATCTAGTATTTTCCTCAACATATTGGGAAAATCTAGAAAAAGTACAAATGTTTATTTTATTATTTCAATCAAAACTGCATTAACTCTTTAATTAATTTGTTGTATTATTTCATTTATATCTATATTCATAATAATTATAAAAATTATAAATTATGTTTGAAAATATAGAATTTTTGTAATTAGGAATAGAATTACAAAATTTTTTATTATTCAACATATATGAAAAATCAACGTGAAAACGTAAATATGATTAATATACATTTTGATATGATCAAAATACATACATATTATATTACATGTAAGAATAATTGAATATAATTTTAAAGAAATAGACATTACAATAGATTCTTTTTAACAGTATTAGAAACTTACCTATTTTCTGCATCACCACTGTGTCCACCAAACATTCCATAATTATTATAAGTAGAATAAGGACTATATGAATTATATCCTCCGTATCCACTAAATGCTCTATATTGACTACCATATCCACCAAATCCACTATAATTAGATCCAAATAGCCTATGATCACTAAATCCAGAATAATTTTGAACCGGTTGACGCAGAGGTATTGGTGGAGGGTTTCCTGGTTGAAGACTTGAAGAAGAAAGCAGTGACGATGCATTTGGTATACTGCAACAAAATTGTCTTACTTAAAAGCGATAATACTAATCATATGATATTAAATAGAAAAAAATACTTGTTAAGTATTATTTAATTACATCACAAATTATTCTTAAATTATAGAATGAAATGTAAGGAAAAAGAATGCTATTTTATGAATTTTTCATGATTTAAGATAAAAAATGACTTTTATTATTTCTTTTGAATAAGATATTTATGTCTTATTAACACATAACTTACTCGATCATTTATCTTCAATTATTAAATATTATGTTGTAAATACTAGTTTAAATCGATTTTTATGTAAAACCCATACCTGCTTATGTTGTTAGGTACATTTTTTAATTGAGTTCCATTAATACCATTTGTTCTTTCAGGCGCCATATTTTATAATAATATTATCATATTCTTTATGTCTTTCGTTGTACAAAGTTCATAATCTTCCCACTTATGTAAAGAAGAATAATTTATACCTATTTAGTACGGAAGTACACACATATAGTGTTTGTTGACAATTGTGTATTACTTTTTATTTGCAAAACTTCAGTCATATTTCCAACTTGACTTCTTTCATAGTGATATTGCATTTTCAAAATAAAGTTACTAAAAGTTCGATATTTATTATTATTTTTTAAAATTTGTAGATAATTTTAATTGAAAATTGTTGTTTCTCGATTTAAATAAAATTCATAGTATTTAAAGATATGTCTTTAATATAAGAAAATTTATGATATTAATTTTAATGTCATAAGATGATAATACATAGATAATACATATATGCAATAGCATATGTGTGGCACTAACCTCAATTGTATCCAACTTTGTTTCAGTAAACCGGCAATCACGCTAGAATACAGGAATAGAAATTCTGATTTGTTAACTATAAAATAATGTCTAATTTTGTAAAATTTATCGAAGAAAATATACTTTATGAAATTTTAGCGGTATCATGGCTTTTATTTCTTTGGAAATATTATTTAAATCTTCGTCAGGTAAATATTGTGAATTTTGTCTGGACATATTTATCTTATTAATTTATAATATTTGTTATAATTTCATGATTTTTATAAAATATAAAATATTTAAAGAAATCTGTTTGTTCAACTGTATAATAATAATAAAAAATTATATTTTTAGTTTATAAAATAACTATTATTAGTAAAATTAAATTTGTAGAAATAATTCTATATTGTGTATATAAGAAAATGTGAATTTCTTTTTTTAGAGGGATTTTGTGACTCGTTTGGTTGATTTACCTAAATCTGTTGAAGGTTTAATGACAAAAGATATTTACGATAAAGCACGCATTTATTTGCTAGATAAGTTAGCATTTAATGATTTTGAGAGTATATTTTCTGAACTTTGTACTATGGTATGAAATTTTGATTTACTTCATAAATATAATATTTAAAATAAAATGGATGTAACATTGTAAGCATTGAATACTTGCAGGTCTATTTGTTAACTTTATGCTATCACAGATTTTGGATGTGGAGTGTTGATATAGTCAAATATTGTGGTTTGGATGATACAAATGAAATTCTCATAAGTGCTGTTTGTATGCTCATTATAAACATTATTTATGATATAATATTTTTGCCATTTAAGATTTATTTTACATTTGTCCTGGAACAAAAACATGGATTTAATAAAGAGGTGAGAAAATAAACATTTTTTGCCTAATATATGAAAAAGCATCTTTATATTATTAATTCAAAGTTGTTAATTTTAGACACCATTATTTTTTATCAAAGATCAGCTTCTTAAATTTGTTGTACATGAAGTCATTACAATACCTCTTCTGTGTGCTGTAATATGGATCATAAAAAATGGAGGAGACTACTGTTTTCTTTATCTTTGGATGTTTTTAATAGTTGCTGCCCTTTTTCTTATGATTATTTACCCAGAACTAATTGCACCACTTTTTGATAAATACACACCTCTTCCAAATGGAGATTTGAAAACAAAGATTGAAGTGCTAGCAGCATCAATTAATTATCCACTTTATAAAATATTTATTGTAGAAAACTCAAAACGATCTTCACATAGCAATGCATATCTCTATGGTTTTTACAAACATAAAAGAATTGTTCTCTACGATACTTTAGTCAAGGAATATTATAAACCAGCAGAAGGTGAAACAGATACAAAAGGTTGTACTACAGATGAAGTATTAGCAGTATTGGCACATGAATTAGGACATTGGAACCATAGTCATACATTAAAAGGATTTATACTTGGCCAGGTAAACTTTTAGACTATGTATATTTATAATAATACGTCTCAATTTTTTTTAATCTATAAAAATATATCTTTACAGCTGCATTTATTGCTAAATATTTTTCTATATGCAAAACTTGTAAATTATAAACCTATATTTGAAGCTTTTGGGTTTGTGGATGTCCAACCTACATTTATAGGATTTATTATTATTACTATGTATATTTCAAATCCTCCAAATGTGGTAAGTTGAATTCATTACTTTTGATGAAATTCCAAAATATTATAAGAATAGTATATAAAGAATAAAATTATATAAAATAATTTAATTTCTATTTAATTTATGAATATTCTATTTGTGTCAAATAATGGCATTTAAAATAATATTTTATAATTTTTCAGTTATTCCAGTATGTAACAAACATACTTGGACGAAGATTTGAATTTGAGGCAGATAAATTTGCAAAAATTTTGGGACATGGACAAGCATTAAAAAGCTCTTTAATTAAATTACATAAGGATAATCTTAGTTATCCTCTTCATGATAAATTGTATTCTAGTTGGCATCATAATCATCCTCAAGTTCTCGAAAGAATTGAAGCTATTGATAAAGAAGATTAATTATAACATTTTTTTAATATACTTTGTACATCATGTATAACATTTATATTTTAACATTATATATATATATATATATATATAATCTATGATTTTATAAATCACAACTTATGGTTTGAAGATATAATTACATAATGAATATAGTTGTGATTCATGTCTACTAAAATAATAAGATTGATTTATTGCATACTCACGATATAATTAATATTCTAGAATTACAACATGTACTTCAAAATTATAAATTATATTAAGATGATTAAAATATCGATTAAGAAATATCAAATTCATTCAAATAATTTGGATTCAACAAAACTGGAAATATTAATTGACAAACTGGAGATATTGTTAATAAGCTTTAGATAATTATATTTGTAGGTTTAATTTAAATAGAGAAAATTATTGACAGAGAAATTTTCATTATTAACTTAATTTTTAAAGTCAAAAAGTATTTTGGTTTTTAACGTATTACAAAATAATGTATTAAATTATACAATTATAATTATAATTATGAATAGTAAAATTCTAATTCTCATATTTCTCGAATTTAATTAAGTAATTTAAATTTAAATACGTTATGAACTTCCTGCATTACTTTCTAAACAATAACATTTTGATATAACATTGTCATGATTTTTTGTAGCTACATTATAATTTTTATTTAAAATAAAAATCACAATGCTATTCACTAAAATCTATATTTAACTTTAAATGTATAAAGAATATTTAACAATTATTTCTCGGTTGTTTGAAATTTGTGTTACAAAGTCAAAATATATTTTCAGATAAATATATATCATATACATAAAATGGTGTCATATTTGATACAGAATTTTTATTTACTATTTATTATTTTGCTTTTAAATTTTAAGGCATTTATGAAATATTATATATATATATGTATGTGTGTGTGTGTGTGTGTGTATTAGAATAAATAATAATATATATGTGTATATAAGAAATAATATACACATTTTATTCTAACATACAATTTGGTATTAAACTTTTTAAAAAAAAATGTCATCTCATTTTTGTTTGTTATAGTCTATTTGCACAAACATTGCGAGTTTTCTTCCACCAATTTTTGTGATGCATATAAGTTCGTTTGTTTAACGATTTCCTCACTCATCTACCACAAATAGTTTATAACACTTCTCAACTGTTGCATGTGTCTGCATATTCATATTTTAATCCTGAAGCCAGATAAACTAATGAAAGCATAATTTTTGATTGATTCCTTTTCGAATTATGTCATTCTTCAAAATCATCGTCCTCTGATGAAAAAATAACATAATTCTATGATATTTTCACATCCGTCCTGTGCCGGCATTGTCATTATTATGGATAGAAAAGAAATTCTTCTGATTGCACCAAAACATAAAACAAAAGCAATTGGCTGAAGAGAAAGCATTTCTAAAAGAACTTAGAAAGATGAGCATAATAGTAAAACAGATTGCGATAAGATTATATAATATACAAAGAATACATATGAAGATAAGTATAAATGTAGTATTACCGCAATCTTGCGTATCTCTGACAGCTATCGCGGCGCGAACGGAAAGGTAAACAAAAATAAGTTCGGCGCATAACGTGTTAAATAATTTTTGATATTTTAATTATTTCAATATTTTTTTTACATTAACATTTATTGTAAACTTAATATTCCATGCGTTTAATAAAATTTTTGAAGTAATATTTACTATAGCATTTTTAGTAATATTTAACATAAACACCAAAATTATCTTCACAAGCTATGAAATTTAAACGAAAGAATTAAAAATAAAATATAATAAACAATCTTACTGTACGTGTTATATCAATCTTAATTTTTTGGGGAAAAACAATGCGATATTTTGTAATTGCAACTAATAATTCAATTGCACGAAAAAAGAAATATTAATTCAATATTATAAAATTCTGAATATAAATTAGAAAATCAAGCAGATAATAAAGTAAAAATAATTAACATAAATTATTTAGTATAATACGATGTTCGTATTGCAACATACATTCATATCTCAATTTTATTAAAATGCTCATGTTTACAATAAATACATTGAGAAAAAACCACGCAGTAGATCCATTTATTATTCCAAGATGTATTGTGCCTGAAACAAATATTAAAATATATTTAGTTCAAACTGTATATCATGAAAATGTAATTAATTGTACAATTGTGTTAATAATAATAAAGGTTAAGCTTATATAACAGAAAGTTTGTGATTTCTAACTTACTTGTTATCTACTTATTCTCATTTTAACAAAATATTACAAATCTAAGTATCTTCATTTTTAGAAATTTAGAAGTAATTTTTATGTTAATAATTTAAATATTTATTTTATGTATATATTGTATTAAATATAAAAAAAATATTTGTTAATCAAAATAAAATTACATAACTAAAAAAATTTTGTTTTAATATAAAATAATGTTTTAATGATTTACAATCTAAATCAATTGCTTATACTCAGTTTGTAATATATCATATATATACTTTTTAGAATTGCAATACATTTTTGAAAAGAGAATTTTTATGAAATTCTTACTTTCATTTATATAAATAATAAATCAATAGGAAATCATGCTCGATCTATGAAATTCATTGTTATGTAATAATGTAAATTGCTAATAATAAAACTCTAACGATGATATAATTGATAGTGATAATCAATAATTGTTCAATTTATATTAGAAATTTGTCATCTTTCAAATATCCTATCCAATCTTACAAAGTATTTTCTGTATTGGACCACTTATGAATATTCAATTTTTTTTTTGTGCACGATTAGGTAAAAATTCGAGGTTAAAACATGTATACAAGAAATCTAAACTTGATATTGACCATGAACCTTCGCGCATGTGCACGCGAAAATTTGCTCGTCGATCAAATTGACGTCACAGATTTCAAAATGCTTATTTGATAAAAAAAACAAAAAGGAAAAAAAAATTACTTTAGATCAAATAAAAACTATATACGCTATACGAAATGCTAATCATATATAAATTAGTTTATGTTCGATTGAAATATAACAAATGATAATGTTTCTATTATGGAGAACATTAGAAATAGACTTTACAATGATCTATGCATTTATAATACTTATTCTGTTTAATCGTGTTATTAGTAATTACTAATTGCTAATGCATATAAATACACGCAAACTGATATTTACATAAATATCAACCAACCATTTCTTTGTGTAAACCAAATAATCGCAATCTTTTATCGTTATAGTGTAGATCGAATTTTCATTTTTTTTAGAAAATAAACAAATAGAAATTTTTTTAAAACTCTGATCCGGAGTGGTGTACGGGCTTTATACACTACTCTAAATTTTGATATTCTTTCTTTTTAAAATCCTTTTAGTTTAAGAAATTTATAATACGCGATGATTCATTAAAAAAAAGAAAGTATTTCATGCTGGACGAACTTGAAGTTAAAATCTCTCAATATTTTGATTTTACAATACTTAATTCGTTACTTATTTATAATTCAATATAAAAAGAGAATCAACTAGAAATTAAGCAAAATTTAACAATACAGATAATTCCAGTTAGAAATTTGCAATATTAAATATAGTATGTACATATTTTAATGACTTGTAAACTAAATAAAATATAAAATTTTGTTCTTTGTTCAATGATAAACTCCTATTTAATATTATTCTATTATCTTATATGCAATTATCATTACTGCACATATAGTTACATAGGAAAACTACATATTCTATTACAACAATGCATTGGACTCAACGACATTGGAAGCAACAAATCATACGACATTAATATTATTAAGTTTACTCGTAAAATGAATTGAAAATGATATTTATGATTCGCACGAATTTAAAATTTTAATTTATATTCCAGAAAAAATTTACTGAAAAGCACAGATTTTATGTCATTTGTAATCAATGCAAGTTATTAAAAGTAAAATTTCAGAATTCGAAAATTAACACATAAAATTTATTTAATGTTATCTCGCTTGGAATTACTATGTTACGCGCACCATAGATAGATAAATACTATCTCTTATTTATTTGTATAAGTTCGTCCAGAAAGAAACATATCATTTTATATTTATAAATAAATAAATATAAATATATACAAATATATGTATATTTATTTATTTATTTATATATATATGTATATAAATATAATGAGTTATAAAACACAACAGTACCTTGCACTTGTCGCTCAGTTTGAGCGCAAGCGACCTGGTGGCTGGTGTTCCATCGTCGTGTGGCGACAGAGAGAGAGAGACTCACGCATGTGAACACACGAGTATGAGCACTGAACACGTATCCAAAGCTGCTCTGAAAAGATTTCATTCCATTCCGAATATCGTCTCAAGTGTTTGTTTTCTTTTTTTATTTCTTTTTTATACTTTCTTTGTTTCCGTGCAAAACGTACAGAATGTATCTGCTTTAAATCATGTTTTTTTAATACGTTGCTCGATATTCGGAGGAAAAATTTTTCAGATAAAAATTGCACAGTAAAAGAATTGAATAGAGTGATAATACGTTAATTGAAACGGATTTAAAAATATTTAATCATGTTTAATGACTGATGATATATAAAAATACTGTTTTTGCAAATTTAAAAAAAAATATATAGATTTAAATAATTATTAGAATTACACTTAACATTAAGTAATAATCACATTCATTATTTTAAGTGAAAGAAAAGTTCATTTACTATTCTCAGTAAAAGAAAAGAAATGTCTTTTTTCCTCATATTTTATCTACGATATTCGACAATTACCTAAAATGTGTATTAAAAAATAATTATACTTATTTAAAAAAACTATACTTGGATTAAAAATTGCGATTTGGCTCATAACTGGCTTAATGTTCAAACTCTTTTCCACAACATTTCCCCACAATGATAATCGATTAAAATAATATCGTTGTGATATAATGAAAAATTAATGAAATTAAAAAATTATTTATATAAATAACAATAAGTACGATTAACCAATTACGATTAACTTATCTTGATTTCTTTATGAAGACTCCCAGACAAAATCTTCTAAAAATAATTTACTACTAAATTTATATATTCAAAGTTGATGTTTCCTAGAAAAAACATAAAGACGATTCCGGGAGCCAAGCGGAATGAAAGGCTGTAATTCTGCTTATGAAGAAAAATGTAATATAGAAAATATTTATTTTTCGTTTGATTGAGCCGCGCCGAACATCGGTGCTATATATATTCTCGCTTTTTCTTCACTTTCTCTCTTTTCTCTTTCATAACCATTTATATACATGCAAACACTCTGTCAACTTTTTACATTCTCTCTTTCGCACACACATATATATATATATATATACATATAAATGTATTCATATTTTATACATATATATATATAATCTCTCTCTCTATCTATTTAAATATTTGCTATGGTAGAATCTTGCTTATCCGAGTTTTCCAGCTATTTGTTTGACCTAGTTTGACTTTTTCTATTGATTGAACATTTAATTTCTTTTTAAATTAAAAGAATTTTTTAACTTTAATTTACTTGTATTTCATAAAAAAATATAATTAAAATAAATATTGTTAATATAACATTCAGACAAGATGAAAATTGATTTAAATTAGTACGATTACAGATTATTATATGATATAATCCTTTATCTATTTTTTAAATATAGCAATGAAAATTCAATTGAACAACAATTCAATCAACGGAAAATATCCATGTGAAAATACTGAAGTTTCTGAGACACGGTTAATCAAGATCCTACTACATATTAAGATTTATCTATCTATACAATATGATCGATTTAAATACATAGATTCTATTGTTCCTTTGACTGTTGGAAATATAAAAAGAGATATTTAAAAAGTATCTACAAAACGTAAAACAATAATGAAGATGAAGATTTTTTTTCTTTTTAAATAAATCATTTTACGATTCAAAAAATATATATTTAATCTATTAAATTTAATTTTATAGAAAAATATCAAATATTTTAATAAAATTTAATAAAAAAGTCAAATAAATTAACAAAATAAATCATTTACAAATCTTTGTTATTTATAATAAGAAATATCCACTTGTTTTTAATAAATAAATAAATTTACTTTTAAAATAAATATTTTCCTTGTATTTCCAAGTCTTTAAGAAATAGTTAAATATATATTTAAATCGAATATATTGTATGTTTGTCCACTACAAAATACAAAAGTATTTACAATTCAATAAATAAGTCGACCACTTTGAGTATCCACGAATTATAGGTCCTGTGTTCACAAATCACAGCTCCTAATTGTCAAATTAATTGTAAAACCAATTTATTTAAAATTTGAAACTCTGAATTAAAGATATGTTATTGTATTCAATCGATAATATATTTTGTGTTGTTTTTATTTTTCATGCATCACACTACAAATATTTAACGTGGAAAATGATGTAATTTTAACAATTAATAAAAACTTTTTTTTATATATTTCTCTCAAGAATAATACTATAAATTTATACTAATTTATGAACTTAATAATTTAAAATAAATTAAAATTTCGTATATTTTTATTTTATTTATTATAATTTCTTCGTTGTATTTACTTCTTAAGATCTATTTTTAATAATAAGCAGTAAGTTTATCAATATTACAGACATTAAAATTAAAATGACATGCTATTATTTTTAATAGTAGCTATCATCGATTGAATACAATGTTTCTAAAATTCAACATTTCATTTTTGTAAATTGATTGTTTCAATTCGACCCAATTTGAAGCAACGAATTCTCCCTCACACCACTCCACAGAGTAATAAAAAATTTTAAAGAGAAAAATCGCTCTTTACTTTGGTCTAAGAATCCCTGCGATCCTCTTCTTCCTCCTTCTTCATTTCAATGCCTTCTTGTTTTGTTTCAACTGTTTCTGCTAATTCTTCCTTCTGTTCATTAGAAATTACTTCCTTTGTTTCAATTTCTTCTTTTTCTTCTTCTTCTTTCACAACTACTTCTTCTTTTGCAGGTTCTTCTTTTATTTCAACATTTGCAGAAGTTGATTCTTGTTCTTTTGATTCTTCAATTTCTTCTCCAGATGGACTAATGTTAGTCCATCTGGATTTTCGACCCCTATTTCGATTTTCTCTTTCTACATTATTCGGATGTTTATTACCACCTTTTTTGTCTCTAAGATTATCTCTTTGCGAATGATTCTCTGAATCAGAAGACCAGGAACCAGGTGGAAGTTCCTGATTTCTCCAGGGAGTAGCAGACTCAGGAGGAATAATAGATGGCGGACCCATAGGTCCAAAAGGTGGCCTCACATGGGGACGAATATCATCAAAGGGAGGTCTGAAAAAGGCATCCGGTTCTCGGGTATCAAAAGGTGGTCCACGAGGACCAAAAGGCCTCATTCCAGGACGAAGAGGACGAGGCCCCAAACCTCGTGGATGGAACATTAATGGACCTATAACATAAAAGTTTGTTGAACTTTTATTTATTAATTTAACTATTATTTACTCGTTTCCAAATGCTTGAATAATATAATAAAATTAAAGATTCAATAATAAATGTATAAAAAAATTATTGATATCTATTTTAAATACTTATAAATAAACTGTGAACTTTTATGAACAGAATTAAAAAAATGTAAAAATTTGTTTTTGTTATTAAATATTCTAACACTTTATTTTTAATATTTTATGTATTTTTGTGTATTCCATGCATTATTTGCATTTTTGTATTTTTAAACTTCGCTATAAATCCATAATTTACTTATAAATAAATAAATTAACAATTTCATATATTTTTTGGAACTTAATACTAAATTTTTGTTTTCTAATACTAAATTTACTTTCTTGAATGATTTTTTTTATTAACTATTTTTACCTGGTCCACGAGCTCCTAAGGGAGCTGGACGTGGTCCAAATCCATCAGGAAGTCCAGGTCTAGGTCCTCTAGGTCCCATTATTGGCGGCATTCCAAAAATAGGATCAATTCCAAAGAATTCTCGTCTTCTAGATTCAAAATCAGCTCGGTCGAGGTGTCCTCTTGGATCAAAGCCATCTTGAAGCCTTGGATCAAAACCATCTCGTCTAATTTCATAATCAAAACGATCCCTATCGTCGAGTGGTCGTCTCCCTCGTACTTCAGATCTATCAAATTCCTCCCTTTGGCAAATAATTAATCAATAATTCAATGTTTTAAACATATTACAATTTTGTTAATTACTTATTTTTTTTGTAAAATGTGAGTATTATTCATACGCATGTAAATGCCACGACGATTATGTTTATCCGAACAATCCACTTTTATTTATTTTAATTTAAAATTCAAACTGAATGCAAAATAGTATTTTACCTTTGTTCTCTAAGTGGTCCGAGTCGTGCAAAATCTTCTACTCTTTGTTGTCCATGTATCCTATTATCAAATTCTTCTTGATATATTCCTGCTTGCAATCTTGGAACATCAATGAATTTCTCATGTATTTGTGATCCTCTATGACCTCTCCCAAAACTTTGTCTATCTCTTTGCTGCTGATATTCTCTTGGATCTTGTGGATTACGAAAATCTGGTGGTCGAGCTGGGAAATCACCCCTTTCCTGAGGTAAACTAAATTTTGGCAAATCCATCAACGAAGAAAGGGTTTCTCCACGAGCAGATCGAGAATCATCAAAACTTCTATCAGACCTATCCTGACGGTTACGAGGAATTATTCGATCAACACGATCTTCAAGTGGCAGTGTACCATCAGCCAATTGACGTAAACGATCAGCTAAACTTGGTTTACCATCTTTTTTTGGAGTAGATTCGTTTTCCTGAATATAAATATTTTTATGGAAATTTTAATAGAAAAGATAAGATGAAATTATTGAATAGCAATAAATAATAGTATTATTTATAATATTATTACATCTATTATTTTTATAATTTAAATCATTTGAATTATTTCACACTATTTTTAGGAATGGGATCTCTAAAATCTTTAATATTCTTATTTTAATCTTAATTTAGTAATACCTGAAGAGTTTGAGTTTGCGGATTTCCTTCTCGATTCTCTCGATTTTCTCTTTCTCTTCTGTCATCCCTATCTCTATCTCTAATATCTCTCCTGCGATCTCGTCCTCTATCTCTCCCTCTACCTCTGTCTCTTCCATGATCCATTCTGGAGTCATTACCTTCTCTCTCTCTGTGAGATAAATGCGTCTCTCTGTCTCTTCTTTCCCTACTTTCACGATCTCTGTCTCTTTCCTTATAATCTCGATGCTGTTATTAAATGTACATCAAGTCAGACAATTTTATAGAACAATTTTATATATATTTACCTCTGCTTGTTGATTAGATTCTATTCGTTCTTCATTTTGTGACAGTTGCTGTTCAGACAAATTACTTTTATTTTTTGCCCCATTTGAGCTTTGTGGCATTGCATCTTCCATTTCTACATCCATGTCGTCAGCAGAGTGTTGTTGAGGTAGTTGCATTTGCAAGGGTGCAGAAGGTCCTACACCATATGGTTGGCGTAACATTGGTAAATTTGGCATACCTGTTTCTGTGGTTGGTGGTGGAACTCCGATTGGAGGAACATTGTGTGGCATACCTAAAATAATTTTTTTTTTATATTGATTTATGTTATATTATTTCAATTTTTTTGAGTTTTAATATTTTGTGAATTGTTTTCATATACATACCAGTAGAGTTGGGTTTATCAGAAGGTGCAGCTGGGGCTGGTAAAGGAATTTGAGTTAATAGACCAACGCCAACACTTGCTCCAAATGGAGAATTTACAGGTGGCGTTAACATAGTTTGCATCATTCCTGGTGGTCCTAATAAACTTTGCATATTTGGGGGTGGCACGCCTATGGGAACATTTGGCATTAAACTATGTGCCATTGGTAATCCCATTGGTCCAATCATACCTAAATGATAAAAGATATAAAATGATAAACTTGCAAATATGAATAGAATATCAATCTTTAATTTTTTTAATAAACTTACGAGGAACTCCTGTCATTGTGAAAGCAGGTGGCATCATCTGTAATTGTGTATTCGGTGGTGGCAAAAGTGCAGCTGATGTAGGAGGTCTAATTGGCGGAGGTTGACTCGTATCGATTACTTGTTGCTGCTGTTGACCTTGTTGCTGTGTTTGCTGTTGCGATTGCTGCTGTTGAGCACTAGTTGATGGTTGCATTACATTCACAATACCATCTGTCAAATTTGGAATTCCAGCAGCTGCAACTAATGCTTGTTGTTGCAATTGTAACTGTTGTTGAAGTACATCTGCATTTGTCCCGGAATGCTTTAATTTGCCTATTAATGTTTTGTAACAATTGGCATTTATTATCACAAATTTAGCTTAAAATATAGCATCCTTTTACCTTTAAGATTGGGAGGTAGAGTGTCCTCATCAATCATACCTCCTTCTTCTAATAATTCTAAATCTTGATCAGTAACATTAACTAATTTATTCCAAGGAATATAACTAACTCCTAATTCAACCTCCCAATAATCTTTCCATTCTTTTCCTTTCACTCCTTTTCCCGGTGCCCAAGCTAACTAAAATATAAAAAAGAAAAATTTTATTATTTTAAATAAGACAGAATTTTATTATTATCTAACACGTTTGTAAACATGTTTAATTTAAAAATAAAAATACATTTGGAAATAACCAAATGTTAACTTACAGTGATTGCCTTTCCCTGCATTTTATGATTTTTAAGCTTAGTAAGAGCTCTGTATGCATCTTGTCTTCTATTCATACATATAAAGGCGCAACCTCTAGGTGAAATTAGATCTATACTGACAATATCACCAAATTCTCCAAAAGTATCTGAAAGTTCTTCTTGATGTACTAATTTTGATAGATGTCCTACCCAAAGAGTAGTACTGCAAACTGTAAATAAATATGTTAAACTCATGAAAAAAAAAGAAGAAAAAACAATTTTTTCAAAACAAAAATAAATATATATGAAAATAAGTGAATTACCGCTTAATTTATCTCTCACAATTGGCGGTAATCCTCGTTTACGCCTTTCTCTTTCTTTTTCTCGTTCTTCCTCGGTCATTTTTTCTCGACTATCCTCTCGTTTTCTGTCACGACCTCTGTCTCTTGAACGAGACCTATAATATAATAATACCTAATTTAATATCAAATGATCATAACAAAGTATGTAAAATAATACATAAATATATATTGTAAAATAATACATGTAAAATTACCTTCTCCTTCTAGATCTGCTTCTTGATCGAGATTTTCTATCTCTGTCTCTATCTCGATCCCTATCCCTATCTCTATCCCTATCCCTATCTCTATCTCTATCCCTATCTCTATGTCGTGGTGATCTAGATCGACTGTGATGTCTGTATCGATCAGGCGATCTACTTTGTGATCTTGTATTTTCACAATTTACTATTTCTACACTGCTACTATCTCGTCTTGCACTATTCCTATAAATAATTATTTATTAATTAGTTGCAATATAATAATGTTACACATTAATTTGAATTAAATAAAAAATTGAATTTCATAAAAAGGAAAAATATTTACCCAGAATAATCTTGCGTATCTTGCCGTTCATCGAGAAGCGGACTCTTTTGATTTTGATGCGCCTGCTGATTTATCTGCCTAATATTTGTTAAAGGTTGAGAGGCATATGGTAGAGCCGGTGGATAACCAGGAGGTGGTTGACTCATATCTTGTATGACTCCGCTACTTACATTTGTTGTATAAGTGTTTGGTTGACTTGGTTTCAAAATATCTGATGGTTTTAATTCACATTCAGATGCAAATGGTAAATTCTAAAATAAAAATCGATTTTAATTAATATAATATGCTATCATTATATAGAACTTTTCTTTTTTTTATTCAAACAAAAAAGAAAAAAAATATTTTTATTATTCATACAGGAACAGTTTGAGCTAGATGTTTATCAAATTCTTCTTCCTGTTGCTTCATTTGTTGGAGTTTCCGCATTTTTTCTTCTGTTTCGTGCTGTGTTGAAGAAGTACTTCCTTGCATTGTTTGTTGCAATGTTTGAAGTTGTCTCAAAACCTATTAACGATTAAAGAATTAAACAATTTAGTAATGAAACCATGTTTCTTCTTTGATTAAGTAATAAATTTGTACCTCTGGATTTGTTAAAAGAAGTCCAAGACTTTCCAAACTATTTCCTGTTGAAACTGTATTATGTTGACCAGAATTAGATGCTGTTGTTGCTGTTGGTGAATTAGCAGCAACAACAACATCATCATCTTCTTCTTCACCATAGTCAAAATCTAGGAGTTTTTTATCAAATTTTACAGAACTCTTTTGTTCATTTGTAGGTTCTTGCTTTTTTAACAGTAACTGTTGCAAATGTTGCAATTGATCAAGGAAAGAAACATCCATTTGACTTGAATTTGATTGCCCCTTAAAAAAATGATAAAACTAAGATTATATCCATTAACAAATAAACATACAAAATACTACAAACAACAAAATATATTACAAACTAATATATCTGAAAATTATATATAAGATAAATACGAAAAGGAAATTTACTAATAGTTTATTAGCTGTCTCTATTTTTGTTTGTGCAAGCCAAGCAGGATCAATTGGCTTTGCGGAAGAAAATAATTTTTGATCCTTTACTGCATTTTTTGCAGTCAAAGGAGGAGTCTTGACAGAAGTTGAGGTGTTACTAACATTATTTGTTGCAGATATATTTAATGTACCTAAACATAATAACAATAATTATTATTTAATTTCATTTAGATTCTATATATATATATATATATATATATATATATATATATATATATATATATTTCTTTACCATTGGTATTAACTGCTTGTTCTTTATGTATTGGATGATTTGGATCAGCAAGATCAAATAAAGGTTGTATAACCTCTGAGGGAAAAACTGCATTCTTTTGCCAAAGATTTAAAACTCTTATTACTTTGCTTTTGTCTTCTTGAGGACACTTCAATAGATTTAAGAAAGTAGTTTGCATGTTCTTGGCAAAGCGTGGAGCAAATACATCTTTCTCTACTCCAAACTGGTGTCTGGACTGACGTACGATTGAATCTATAACGTACAATCCAGGCACTTTGTACTCTGGTTTACACTGTAACATAAATTAATAATTAATACCAATGGAATTAACAATATATTTAATATATATTTAGATTTATTTTTGTAACTTACTTTTTGAATGAATTTCTCAACACTTTGCACAACATGTTTATAGAATTTAATTGCCTTAATTGCACCCCTAGTTAAAGAATTCATTTTAGCTTTTGAAATTGGTGGTTTGACATCATACAGAGCTGAAAGCTGAAAAAGAAAGAAATAATGTACATATATATAATTATTATTTTTATTCTAAATACTTCAATGTATTAATATCTTAGTCAGAAAATATAATTAAATTCATAAATTTAAAAATTCTGCTAATAATTGAAAAAAAATATTGGTATCAATTAATGGATCTATACTTTGCAAATATGTATTTTCAATTTTCACATTTAGGTTGTCAAAAGTCAAATATATCAATATAAACTTTAATGGATTGATAACAAAAATTAAACAAAAACTTAGTACAATCAAATCCTTTAAATGCTATTAGCATTCTACTAATATTACTTAAAAAATATCTGTTATTGCTTTTCCTTATTCCTTTTCCTTCTATGACACAATCAAACATAACTAACACAAGTAAAATACATATATTATAATTATTATTCTTCCTTTATCATTAAATGAATTACAAAAATTTTACGTACTACCAACAATTATGTTGTACATTATATCACAATAAAGGTTTTCTTTAATTTCTCTCCCTCTTTCTTATATATAAAGATGATCGCTCCCTCTCTCTCACACATCTAGAAATCAAAGCATTCTTCAAGCACGAAAATCACTCAAATTTTCATACAGCAAGCAGCAAAAACGTCGAAGAAAATATTTTGCGTGAATTTTTAGTTTAAAATAGTGACGCGTTCAACTTTGAAAAGTAAGAAAGAAAGAGAAAAAGGGAAAGAAGAGCGAGAGAAAAAAAGAGGGAGAGTCGGCGGGCTAGAAGAAGAATTAAGGGTAAGTCAACTCACCTCTGCGTTAAATGCTTTAACCGCCTCCATCCTGATGAAGGTGCAAAGCACCAAAGATTTGCTATGTTTCACAGAAATCCGTGATTCTTGGGATGATGAATGTTTTCTCGATAAATTGCATGTCTTGGCTCAGGGCGCACTGTCTAGCTGGGCCATGCCACTCAAGATGGCGGCTCTATTTCCCGAAAGGCATCGCGGGGCGGTGATGCGTGACGTCACATGCCGCTATGTACAGTCGGTAACAAGCATTGTTTCAATACCGATTATCCTACACCAAGCAAAATATAAACAAATTATTAAACGGGTATCAATCCAAATTTTTGTCATTCTTTTTTTTAATAGTAAATTAAATTTTTAACGAAACATATTACGTAAAGTATATACATATATAACTTTAAATAAATTAAATAATATTTTAGATACCATAAATTTAATTAGTAATACAGATATTATAAAATATAAAAAAATAACATACGTTCAATGAATATGAAATGTTATATCTTAAGCTTATTTCTTTATATTTTGATCATTAAATTTCAATATCTGTAAATGTTAACATTTTCAAAATTTCTACCTTATATATATATAATTCGTATAAAAAGGACTTGCATGAAAATGAAAAAAGTATTTTTTAATAAATTTCGTTACATTTTATGAAGTAATTCTCCGTATAGGATATTTGATCATAAATTAAATTAAATACGTTACTATATATATAAATTATAAATACACTATATAATAGTGTACTTATAATTTCTTGTAATAATTATCTATAAAAGTGAAAATTGCAGGATCAGAAGTACCAACCTTGTAAATACGTCTGAATTTCTGATTTCATAAATGTCAAGTAATCATTTTATAGAGGTTTGAACACGTAAGTTTGTATAGTTGCAGTATAAAGTATTAGTGTTTAAAATTGCACTTATAAAATTTAACTTATAAATATGCAACATTTTTATTAAAAAAATAAAAATATGAATAAATGATTATGAAAAAGTATTTAATGTTCGACAATCATTCTATTATTATGCACAAATACTTAATTTTTAAATCGAACGTTAAATTTACATAAGTATTTTATGGTATATTTTTGTAAGTTATAAGTTTTATTAAATTAATTTTATTAATAAAACAGGTACCTAGTGAAAATGATAAAAATACCAGAAGAGATTAATCTTGAAAATTATACTCTGATGCTTCCTTCAGTGGCTGTTGGAAATGTTGGACAATTATGCATTGATCTGTTAATATCTAGTCTGAATTTGCACAAAATTGGAAGTTTATGGAACTCTATGTTTCTTCCAATTTGTGGACTTGATCCTTATGATAAAAAGTCCAATTCTCTTTGTACTACTGCTGACTTTTATCTTGGAACATGTCATAATATAATTCTTTTGCAATTACGTTCACCCTATGTTGGTAATTCAAATGAATTCTTTGATGAATTAGCACAATTTATTCAACGAAAAAGACTTAATAAGGTAGTATAATGTTATACTATTACAAATATTAATTATTTCATTGTTGTGTTAATATAAAAATTATTTTTATAGATAATAATATTAACCAGTAGTTATGACTATGAGTGTGCAAATAGGTCAGAATTTAAAATAAAATATCTTACTTCGGATGAATCTCTATCAAATGACGAAAAACTTCTTAAGAATTTATGTTGGATATCACATATGAAAAGTGTCAAAACAAATTCTACAGAACAATGTTACATTCCTGGTGGTGGATTTGCAAATGGTCTTTACGAATATCTTAAAACATTTGGAATTCCTTGTACAGTCTTATTTAAATATTGTTCAGAAGGAGACAACGTTTCTGATGCATTAGTACTTTTTAAAGGATTGAATGAATGGTTGAATTTAATAAATGACGATATTAACAGTATTAAATATCCATCTTCTTGGGAGTACTTCTTTGGAAATCCACCTTCTCTTGATATGTATTAGATTGTATTCTATTAATTTTGTTCCAATTGTTTAAAAATAAATTATAAAAAAAATTATGTATAAATTAAAATATTAATCTTATAAAAATCACATCCTACTATGAATACAAATATAAGTTCATTTAATATTCATTATAAAAAACAAATTTTGTATTAAAAAAAGATAATAAATTTAATAGTGTTATAGAATAAATTTCATCATTAATTAAATTACAAAATTATATTAAAAGAAACAAAACTCATTTGCTTTTAGTAACGTTTAATTTATATAAAAATTTTAACAAATTTATTGTTTATGAAAAATATTCAAGCAAGAAGCTTGAATTTTGAAGAGAAAGCAGAATATGATACTAAGGCAGCTAAAAGAACAGCAAGGAGTTCCGAGTTAATCCAAGGTCCACGATATATGCCTGGATTATTAAGTACTACAACAACTAATGGTTTCACGCTGTTTGGATCTTCTCCATTTCTTAGTGCTTTACGTATAGCTGCATATCTTTCATCATCGTATAATTTTATATTGTAATCTCCTGAACGTGCTTTTTTCACATCTTCTGTCCAAGAAACCTATGAAATTAAAATTTACCACGATTTTAATTAAATTCTTATAAATTATAAATAATTTTAATTTGACATAAATTCAGTTTCATTTCAAATTTAATTAAATTTTAAGTATATAAATTTTAATAAAGCGTCTTAATACCTGATATTTATTATCAGAACTTAACCTAGCAGCTGGTAATGATTTACCATCAACCTCTGCATACAATGTAATGCCTTTCACACCATTACTACATTTAAGCACAAATTGTGTTGTGAATGCAACATTTGTTAGAATTGTTGCATCTTCTGTAACATATGCAGAGGCAATAACCTCAGGCTTTTGACAAGTTTCGGCAAAAATTTCAGAAATTCCACAAATGAGAATAGAAAAAATTATAAATCGGTTCATCATGTTATTTTATATTTACTTTAATTAATGATTTTCCTTGAATATTATTTATAAATAAATTATACGAATAAAATTAACGTAACGACTGCCAGTTTAAACCATACTAAGTTAAACGTGACTATGTTTGCTTGACTACTTTGTCGCGTATATATGTAAAGTGACACGTAATAAAGTAGTTGGAGACAGTGTTACCAACTTATTTTTGAAACAGTTTATAAACAATATTTTAATTATAAATCTTACAATTAGAAATATATATCATCATTACGTTCTCATATATTATAGAATTATTATTATTTCGCAAAATAGCGAAAAAATCATTTGTAACAAAAATATAATTAGTTCCTAAAAATACAATTTCAACATCATAGAATGTTAATATATAATGGTGTTGTATGTAAATTATTATTACTATTTTTATTCATATTATTATATTACACACTCTGTGCTAAAATAAGATCATTATATATAATTTTATAAAAGTAAATTATAACGTTATAGGATAAATTATAATTAAAGAATTTAATGACGATACTTTGAAGATTGCTTCAATACACTTGAAAAAATATGTTTATTCTAATATTACAAATATACATATATTATTAATTATCAAAAGTTTATAATATAGGCAAACATTATAAGAATATAAGAGAGTATTTGGTTTATAAATACTTGAAAAATCTGTACATGAGATACAGAGTTTGACCAATAATAAAATAATTCTTTAAAAGTTATATTCAATAAAACTTTTAAATATTATATTATATCAATCAAACTATTTTTGTGTTTAAAATACTATAAAAATTATTACTTGAACTACATGTATATATATATATATATATATATAATGTAGTTCAAGTAGTATATATATATATAATGTATTTTAATTAATAAATAATAAAAGCTATATATGATGTATTATATATATAATTATGATAATATTAATGAAAATATCATGTGTGTAATTACTTGACACAAAAGATGTTATATTATCTGCAATAAATAAATTCTGAAACTTGTCAATTATATAAATTTAACTTCTTAAATCTAAACAATTTCCAGATTTCAGAAAGTAATATTGAAAAAAACCATTATATAATTAACTCAGCTAATTTAAAATTCAATTAAATTCATTTCTTTTGTTACTGTATTTAATGCTGTTGACGTTACAACTGATGTAGTAAAGGATCGTACATGAGATCTGAAAGTTGATGCAGGTTCCCATGCTTCATCTCTGATAATTCCTTGATTTCGTGGATACATGAGCAACGGATCTTTCCCTGTTTTCTTGCATAACTTTTCTTGAAGCACTATTAAACGAAATCTCCAATATTCATAACTTGCTTGCTTAAGTGCATTTACCCATTGTTCTACTTGTAATTCTGAACGACCACTTAAAACATGTCTTTTTTCGTATTCATCTCGAAACGCTATACTAAATGCAAATACACCTTCAGTTGCAGCATCAAGGTTAATACTATAATTTTCCAAAATAATTACACCTGCCGGTTGCCTAGTATCAATTTGTCCCAATTCATTGATGTTAAAATAAAATAACAAGTTACATCGTAGTTTGAACCACTTTTCTTTGAATCCTAAAATATAAATAATATAAACGTTAAAAAATAATTTTTATTATTCCAATAATATTAAAATTTTATGAATAAATTAGCCCTTCACAAGCAAGGGTTAATTATCACACTATTCATATAGGAAAGCTGAATCATTCATGCCCATGCCTAATATCTTTTACTACTTTAGGCTTTCAAAAAATGTAAAAACATTTTGAATTACCTAATGAAGTCTTTATTATACAATCAGTTTTTAAGTCAAATCTTTAAATGATCTTTTTTAGGAGAAATAAAAATTTATTTCGAGAAATTCGCATAGGGAACAACACCAAATTGTCTATGGAATATTAGAGAAGTATGAAAATATGCATGGAAAAATAAGAATTTGTAAAAGATTATTGGTTATAAGTAATTAAAGTTAACATTCTTAAAACTAACCTGACTTGTGTGCTCGTTTATGATTTAAACGACCTTCAATATCAGCGGGACCATTACTTGCTTCTGCAAGCTCTTTTTCGTTGAATTTCATAATGATAAAAATCATTTACACTTTATATATTTATTATTACATAAATGCTATCGCATAGTTCTAATACGTATATCACTCATATTCCCTTGTTTTGCTGTTTGTTTCAACTATATTAAAGAATTTGGCTATATTTCTAAAAATTTAGTGCCAAATTGTCAATATTACACAACGTTATATATATTGCATTGTTTGTTTATTATCTTTTATTGATTTTAATATACTTTTTTAATTTATATAAATTATATCAAACACTAATAATTATTAAGGAGTATTAAAATCCATGTTGTATACCAACGTAATGTGAATATGTACTCATGTGTTATTAAACGTCAACACTAAAGTTTGCAGAGTACTCTATCGAAAGTTTGAAATAGCGCGTTTGATCTTTGTAGTCTGAGAAACATACATCACATAGATTTGTCACGTTCTAAAAAAAATTTATTTTATCTTGACTTTTATCTATAAACAACAAATGTGATTCTTTTTAAACAAACGTACATTAACACCGTTTTTTAATAAATCTACTTAACTAAATATGTAAAAGTTAGATAAATAAATAAAGTAATAAAATTGGTCAACCTGAAAGATACGTGTATGATGCATTTCATATGTTTTGCATGCAAAGACGTGTGTGACCGTATAAGTCGTGTATCAAAATTACAATCATTGTAACAAACTTATTTACTAATAGATGTAACATATTTTAACTATCTGTATTTATTTAAAAAACGAATCTTATACTCAGTTCTATGCACATTTTGTAGAAAAGTAGGTTTTAATTATTTTTAATACAATTAGGTAATGGGTTCGTTAACAAGTCGACAGAACGCTGGTGTAGAAGAAGTTGATATTGTTTCAAATCATGCATACAAATATCCTCCTCGTTCGGGTTTGTTGTTATTTTAAAAATATTTTTAAAATATTAAATTGTACAGCTATAAATAAAATTTTGCAGAAATATTAAAAAATATATGTAGGAACTAAACAATTTTTATTCTAATAAGTTACATACTAAAACACATGTATTGCAGAATATTTCGTATCTTATTTAATAAATTTTATTTATTAGGAAGTTATTTTGGTAGTCATTTCATAATGGGTGGTGAACGTTTCGATACGCCACAACCAGAAGCATATCTTTTTGGAGAAAATGCTGATTTGAATTTTTTAGGAAGCCGCCCAACACCTGTAAGAAATAATATTATTATGATAGTATATAAGGTTACATAGTTTTCAGAAACTCATTTTTATTGTAGTTTCCATATCCTCCACCACAAGCTAATGATCCTACTAAAACATTGAAGAGTTTAGTAAACATAAGAAGAGAATCATTAAGATTGGTTCGTAATGTTGATCAAACTTCCACTTCACCTCAATGTCACAATGTTAAACATTATGGAGATGGTGATCTAGATAAAAAATCAAGTCGTTATAATATTGAATTCACATTTGATTGTGATGTAAGATGTGCAATTACAATATATTATTTTTGCACTGAAGAAATAACAACAAAAGGAGTTACGTATGTAATAAATGTTATAAAAGTTTGACATACTATGTAAATTTTATTTTCATATATAATGAAAAGTATAACATTTGTAGATACATACCAAGAGACCCTTCTATGAATTCTGAAACATATTATTACAAGAAAGGTGCCAATCAGTTATTTTCTCAAACATCACATACATTTGATCCAACAGCTTATAGCAAAGAAGATCTATTGTATAATGCTGATAGGGAAGTATGTACGTTTGAAATATCTATATAATAAATTTATAAAACTTTTACATTATGTTTTGTTAATTAATATAGTTACTTGTAGATAATACCAATAGCAATTCATTGTGTAGCAGAAGAAGGCTCAGATGAACCAAAACAGTCTCATACTACTATTGCAGTTGTTGAGAAACATTCGGATGGAACATATGTATTAAAAGCTCTTAAACAAAAGCTTTATGTTGATGGTCTTTGTTATCTACTTCAAGAAATATATGGAATTGAAAACAAAAACGCAGAGAATGCAAAAGTATAAAATATTATATAACTAACACTTTTTATTTTTATATTTGTTTCACTGTAATTTATTTTTTAGCAACAAGGTAGTGATGAAGATACAGATGATAATGGATCAGAATGTGTTATTTGTATGTGTGATGTGCGAGATACTTTAATATTACCATGTAGACATCTGTGTCTATGTAATAGTTGTGCAGATTCTCTTCGATATCAAGCAAACAATTGTCCAATATGTCGGGCTCCTTTCAGAGCTCTTCTTCAAATTAAAGCTCTTCAGAAAGCAACTGGTGCTATTATATCAAATCCACCATTACCAGAGGTCAATATTTACTCAAGTAATTATAAAAATATATTTAAATACATGTACACATGTATATTCTATTTTAGTAATAATAGACTTTTCTCTTATTTGGCAAAAAAAAGTGTTACATTTTTTTTAGGGAAGTTGTGAAAATATACCAGCTGGATATGAAGCTGTATCATTAATAGAAGCTTTAAATGGTCCATATATTCCAAGAACTGCTGTTCTTGCTCCAGAATCTCCAGATACCCCCGATACAGATACAGCTAATGCAATTCAAGCAGCTGAAGCATTAAATAGGTAAAATAATGTTAGTTCAATTTCTTAACATATTTAATTTATGTTACTTAAGTATGTTAAGAACATTTAATTTAATTATAATATTTGACTTAATATTTAATTTATGTTAATAATTTAAATTTTAATTTAAAAGATCTATAGAACGTACACCCGTATCAAAACATGTATCTTCAAAAGAAGGAGATATATCCGCAAGGACGAGTGGTACTACATGTCCTACTCCAGAATTTCGAATGTCTGTTTTATTAGCTAGAGATGAACACTCAGGATCACAGAAAGATTTGCATAATCGATCTCCAGCAATGAGGATGAAAAATTCTGCACATTTACGAGAAAAGGCAGTGCTACGGTCACGAGATACTCTTAGACTTGTTAATGAAAAGCAACCAGTTTCTCTTTACGAGGTACCCTATTGACGTTCAATTTTTAATATTTTTTTTTTTATTTCACAGTGCTCAATAAAATATTAAAAATATAGTTTTATTACGTTGTCCAAATAAATCAGTACTTACAGGGACAAGGACAAGATGAAGACAGTGAGGCAGAAAAATTATCCCCATTGTTAGATGCAGCAACCAGTACAGAAGCACTTGATACTCATAGTCGCGGAATATGTGATATAGATATCGATGACGAAATTCAGAATACAGAAAATGAAAATGATGCTGATATTACATGTCATTCACATTAAAAATAAATATCTCCATACAATAATATGTAATCGTATCTTCTAAAAAAGATACACATTTAATTAATTTTTATAAGAGTATACATTTCTTTGAAATTTTAATTGTAAATTGTAAATATAATATTAATTGTAAATTAAAATTAATTATATTTATAATTATTGGCTAGAAATTTATATTTGTTTAATTATTTAAAAGTTACATGTAATTATACTATTGCTTGATAAAAATTTATATACCTTCTAGAAGAAATAAAATTATTTCATAAATTTTCGAATTAACTAAATATTAAAGATATAAAATTTAACTTTAACAAGTAAATAACAATCAGAGTTAATGGTATAATATGAAATTGTAAAATGAGAGTAACAACACAGAATGCTTGTTTTCAGTTTATTTAATGAAATAAAAGCTTCAATTGTTTTGTTTAAGCAGTTGCGAGAACTTGTCTAAACTTCTTCCACTGTTCAAGAGGTCCATGTTCTGGCAAATATTTGACATTGCAACCATCTGGAGCTAAACGACCCGCTGCTTTCAGGTCTTCATATTCAGTACGATCATATTTTGTAAATCCCCATTTCTTTGAAACATAAATTTTCTGACGACCGGGAAATTTAAATTTTGCGCGACGCAATGCCTCAACTACAGCCGCCTTATGACGATCGGATGAACGTACACTCATAATAGGCTGTCCAATGTGTACTCTAGCTACAGTACCTTGTGGTTTACCAAAAGCACCACGCATACCTGTTTGAAGTCTGAAAAAATATAAAATATTTGTTGAAATTGAGCTGAACATACGATTATGATTATGATAATAAACAATATAAAGAGAATTTAAATTATAATTTGTATCTATGTACCTGTCAGCTCCAGCACATGATAACATTTTATTGATGCGAATAACATGGAATGGATGGAGTCTCATACGAATATGAAACTGATCTTTTCCAGCATTTTTCACCATGTACTTATTTGCACAAATACGTCCAGCTTCAAGAGCCTCAGAACTAAGTTGTTCATATTCGTCCGATACCAAATGCACACACAATGGAAAATCTTCTACAGAGGCTTTCTTTTTTCCAAGATCAAAGATACGTATCTTGGGATCAGGCACACCTCTGCAGAATCTTGATTTAGGATAAGGTTTGTTCTTACAATACCGATAACTATTAAGAAAAATACAAATATAAGTTGTATAATAAATGATTATAAACAATAATATTGTAACATTAAATTTAGTAATATAAAAAATATATGTGATAACTTTCTTCTGTATTATCATAATTTATAATTCTATGTAATATATTATGTATAAAAGTTAGTATCTACATATTTTGTTGAAGCATTAATAAAGAAAATAAATTTGTATAATACGTACCATCTAGCTGGTCTGCGCCCCATATTGGCTATCACAAATAAACAAAAATATTAATTTTATCAAATAAAAAAATAATACTTGTATAAGCTTGTTTAATAAATTAAAATAATAAAAAATGGAAGGATGAATGATATATGCTTGGATATTTTAAGATTACAACAAATTAGTATCAAACACGCACCTGGTTGCGTAGCTCTTACAGACCTTGAACAAGAAGAAAATTCGTTACTCTGAATGAAGTTATAAACGAAGAACGTGAAGTTAGTTGCAACTAGAAAGTTACTATTTAAGGATAATTTTTAATCAACGACAGGTTTTTAGTGATAAAAACCATAGAAATGCAATAGAAATGTTATAACTATAATATGTATTGTTTGTACTTTATTTATAATGTTATAATGGAATCGGAATTGTCGGAAGAAACTGCTTTACGTTCTCAATTTACAGTGGATGATTTGGATATTGAAATATTGCCACTTATATATGAGATAATTCGGAGGTTTGTATATTTTAATAATTTGACAATGAAAATACTTTTATTATGACATTAAATTATTTCAAAATAAAAATATAACCTTTGTCTGTTTTGTTATTTGAATATTATTTCTAGTTTTCTATATACCTGATTATAAATGTATAATTTTCTATATATCAGTGTATAAATTTAATTTCGAAATCATTTGTAAATATTTATTTATAACAAATTTTTAAATGATAACAAAACAGTACTTGAGTTTTTTTATTCACAAGTGTTAATATGTTGGTACAGTTATACATAAATTAAAATATGTGTATGTATTGAAGTATATTTACAAAAAGTATATTTTTAAAATAAAATCTATAATTGTAGATTTGTATGTATCAGAGTACATATAGTTTCTAAAGATTTTATTATACGATGTATGTTATATGTATTCTTATATGTATGTTATATGTATTCTTAATTTTATTTTTAGTGTTGAAAAAGATCCACATGACACCACACAGAAAGCTAAAGAGTCTCAAGATACAAGTCATAAAATATTAGAACTTCAAAAGAAATTAGATTCTGCAAGAGCACAGGTAAAGTACTTTATCTTAGATTTTTAGAATAAATAAATTTTTAGATTAAACAAAAATACATTGTATAATATTACGTTAAAACAATATAGTTTTTATATTTTATAGATTAAAAAATTACCAGGAATAGAATATAGTAAAGAAGAACAGTTACAAAAACTTGAAACTCTACGTAAACAACTTAGGCTTAAACGAGAACTTTTACTGAAATATCGTAACATGTGTACATTTGAAGTTCCTAAAGTATAAATATCTTTGTTTGTTTAAAAAAAATATTGTAATTATGGGCTTTTTACGTATGTTATTTACATATTTAATGCGCAATGAACAATTAATTGATAAATTAGCAAATACAAAACCAATTAGGCGATCTGCACAGTTTGTAGCATATTTAATACTTCAAAGTAAAACACATGGTATTTATTTACCCTTTAATCGTAAGAGATTTGTTAGACAATTAAGAATGTTTACAAATACCATTAAACAAAAGTTAGAAGAAACAAAAAATGAAATAAAAAAAAATCCACCTAAGTAGTTTTTGTATATATTTAGAGTTGCAAATAGCAAACAATGTGATAAAGAAAGATTTATCAAAGTAGTTCTTGTAAAAATAAGTTATAGTTATTTTAGACTTGGTTTAGTTACAAAAAATTAAATTTGTAACAATTTCTGTATAAGAAGACAATAAAAAGATATGGATATTTAGTTTTTAAAATTTATTGTCATTCAGCATAAAAATAAATTTGAATTTTACTTCTATATTTCCTTTTTTTTCATAGTATAATATACGAAAATAGAGATTACTCATATATTTTACACTGCATTTATAAAATAATATCTTATATACTTATTAATAGTAATTAAATAATTATCTTTCTTTTTTTGTTTTATTATTATTACGATATTGTTAATATCTATTTTAGTGTTTTAAATTTTGTTTCATGTTTTCAATTCATAAGTTTTATGTTCTCGTGCAATATTTTTATTCCTCGGTCAACATTTGCTTTGTTATTAGTTTATATTTTTCTTCTATTATTAAAAAACTTTATATGAATTTGTTATAAGACATTAATAATAATTATAATTAATATAATATAGAAGTCAAAGAAAGATAAATGAAATGTTTTATATATAGATTACTATTTTATTTACTTAATACTATTTTAAGATACACTTGTGTTTATAAAAATAAAACACTTTGTGAATAACAACGTATATTTCTTCATACGTTTTAAAAACATTTTTAAATTTTTGATAATTTAGTCAAAATGTGAAAGACAATTTGTACTCTAATAGGGTTGAAAGCACAATGTGCGTTTTATATATATATAAAACAGGGTTTCTTTTTACACTTTAAGGTAAAAATCACAATCCTTCGGGATATAAATAACCCCCAAACTAGATGAAATTGCCATTATTATGTATCATAATCTTACATATATTTTAATATAAATAACTACTAAATAATATATTAATTTTATATATAAACAATGTACTTTGCACTTTTTGAAAATAAACTAAAAAATTGTAATTTTTTTAAAAATTTAAATTATTAAAAAATAAGGATTTTTTAAGAATAAAAAGTGGTTGTTATTAATTTTCAAAAATTATAAAATAAGCTATATATAGAGAATGTGTATACGTATATACATGTTTAAGAGTTTTGTACATAAAACAATTCATAGTTTTGTGGGAGGATTTTGTTCTGACAGCGGTTGAATAATACTATTTACAGTATTGTGAGATCGTCCTCCTTTCCGTCCTCTATTTTTTTTATTTTGACGTTTGTTAGTTTTTTGTAACAAATTTTCTTGCTTCGATGTCTGTCCTTCAAATGAAGAATTTGTTTCAGTCGCATCTAATGACTAATGCAAAAATTTATGTTTATAATTATTTAAAATTCCCATATTTCTATATAAGAGTAATATTACGTACTTGGATTGCAGATGATGAGCTTTGCCGATTTTGAGATATTTTATTTGATTTATTAGCTCTAGACGTTTGTATCACCGTAGTACTAGAATGTGGAATAAGTGTCACTACATTTCCCACTGCTTTAGTACGACCTTCTCTAAATACTATTCTTTGTCCTGGTTTCATATATTCAGGATGCTTTATAAATCTAAAGCGTACTAAAGCTTTGTCTCCTGTTCTTAAACAATCTTGCGACATAGATATTATAGATGCTGTTTGTCTTATACTTCCACAATGCACTAAAAATGATTTTCAATAATTTTAAATATGAGAATATAATGGATTATAATTCAAAATTCAAACAAAAAAAAAAAAAAAAAAGAGAATTACCCATTGCTTGGTAACAAGAACTTATTGTTGTAGGATGATGCAGTACAAGAATTTCTCCCTCAAATTCCCAACAAGCTTGTGGATTTAATGCTTGTGCGACCATCACCATACCTTTTCTAATTTGTGATCTTTTAATTTTTTTCAATGCAAAACTAGCAGTTTGACCACCTCTTACTTCACGAACAGGCATTCTCTTCCTATGTATACTTTTTACTGCAATCGGAATAAAACGACCTAAAGGATCGGGTCCTAATAATAGAATATCGTTTAATTTTATAACACCTTTCAATGTTGTGCCAGAAACTACAGTACCAACTCCCTAAAAAGATATAGAAATAAAAATGAAGACAATTTTTCATTTCATAATTAATTTTTAGTGTTAGTGTTAGTACATCATAAATCTAATATTTCATAACTAAAGTTATAATATAATACTTACTGGTACTGAGTATGTATCGTCTATTTGAAATTCTGCTGGTTCATCTTCGTGACTAATCATTCTTGCAGTTAATAAATTTAAAAACATTTTAAGAAGGTTTAAATTTTCTCCTGTTACGTTCGAGACTTGAAAAATAGGACATAATCTGTTTAAATATATTAATAATTAAAATATCGATAAACTTATATAGGAATAGTGTATCAAATAAAAACTGACCGTTCTGATACAAAATTAGTAGCACTAACAACAACATCATCAGCTGTTTTTACTGTAACAGGTACTTTTCTACAACCTGGAGACTTTAAGATTCTTATTAATAGTCTTAAGTTTTCTTGCAATATATTTGGTGGACACATATCAATTTTTGTAACTACAACAAATACTGGAACTGATAAAGCTAAAGCCAAACCCAGATGTTCCTTTGTCATTCCAACAATACCAGCATTTGCTCCAACCATTAACATACCTAAACATTAAAAAATTAAATTAATATTAAAATACACAAAGAATTATTAAATAAAATTATTACAAAATTTTACCAAAATCAGGCGCATGTCCTGTCATTCCAAAAACAGTTGTTTTCAAATATCTTTCATGTCCAGCAAGATCAATGAATGTAATAACTTTAGAAGATTTTTCACATATTTTAACCCAATCCAGAGATCCATGCTCTGGCTTATTCACTACATTACCTAAAATGCAAAATATACGATTACACACGTATTATGATACACACAATATATAGATGTAATATTTGATATTTAATTCATCAGTTTTCATACCAACGCTATCAAATCCAAGAATATCATTTCCAACTGAACTAGTACGTCCTGTTTCAGCTTCATGTTTATGTCGAAATAACTTTTGACGTGCTAAGCCTCGACCATTATCAAGTTCTCCATGTGTTAATACACCTAAAAGTGTTGATTTTCCAGCATCAACATTGCCAACAACAGCCACTCTGTAATTAAAATCTATTGAACTAAGTTTTTCCCCACAAGTATTATACGTTATTGTCATCCACCATATCTAAAATAAAAACCTGATTTCCAAAAAATCCTGTCTATCTAAACGCCTTCGTACTAGATATTGACCTATAAGACCTTGATCTACTTTACTTTGACGTAAAAGTACACAGTCTGCTTCTAATGTTGCAGCAAGAGATTGTAAAGTAGCAACAGATGCTTCATATTCATCTTCTTTTAAACCATCTTCTGAACCATCTAAGATGAGATAAATTACAAATATTTCTATGAATATAAACAAAAATTACATACGAACCTTCACCAATACCAATATCAAAAATTGTTTCACTACCACCATCTTGAATTCTTTCTCTTAAGCGTCTAAGTAACAATTCATATTGGTCCTCTGATGGACTTACTAAAACATTCTGAAATCAATTACAATTCGTCATTGACATAAAATTTGTCTCACTGAAATAAAGTTTCAGTAAACATACCTTTCCTCTGATGCTAGAGTAATCTACGTTGGAAGTAGATGCATGATCATTCTCATGTAACTGTCTTATATTTGGTATTATTATAGGTCCATTCCCTGCCATATCTTACTTTTGTATTATATTTTTATGGTACAGTAAGTTATATTTATTGATAAAATGTGATCACTTATCACATTAAAAATTTGAACTATTTACTGATACGTTCGTATAATAAAAAACATCTTCCAGTATTTAAATCCAAATCTTATTCTATAGACTCTTGATATTAGTACATACATACTAACTAATGTATCTCCATTTTTGTGATTTCAATATTAATTCAACGTTAAACGAATGAAATATAAAGTTTGTATAAATATCTTGCACGTGTCGTTTGTTGCTCAACTAAAATGTAAAAAAAAAATAAATATAAAATTCAATGTATATGTAATTCGTATTTTTAATTCACACACGTAAAAAAAAACCGATTTGTCTAACCTAAACTTTTAACATTCGATGTGTATAACTATGTATAGATTCGTGCAACAATAATTTGAGTAATGAGATTTACACAATCTTTAAAAACGGTCTTGATTTTTCTGTCACAGAAATCTACGTCTGAATTTGTATAAAAAAAGAAAACTGTTTCAATGGATCCTTTACGTGAATGACAATTTGTTTATCTTCGGAGGAACGTGTCACCAACATACTGCTAAGTTGTCATATATATAACTCGAGTGCGAGACAACACAAACAAGAAACAATATGAAATCTAAGCAGATCGTTTACATAAGTGTGATTATATTTTTTTTTTTACCTGTTACAATATAACCTGTTAACTACCGTTTCTTTGCGTAATCACAAAACTAAATGTGTAACGCGCGATTGAAACTATTGTGACGGGCTTACGAAAAAGCTGTCAACGATTGCGCGATCTCATTCCATCCAAGATGATGATCTAACAAAGATCTAAAGCGATTACGCATATGCGCCTAGGTAGATTGTAAACGGTCGACGATACATATCGATGGTTCAAGTGATACGATACTCTCGATGTTCCTTTCGCGATTGACTCCTTCGCTTACGCGAAATTCATTCATGAAATCAAAGCTTTTTAAATCGAACATATCCTCTGAAATACGGATACAATGAGATACGACGAAAATTCTTATTATTAACAACGTATTTAAATTAACAGTAAATAAAAATAAAAATACACTGAATGTTGGTGAAATATTATTTCTATTAAAATACATTAGAACGTCTACATGTAATTTAATTAAACACTGTTATACATATTCATAAAAATTGTGATATCTTTATGAATCTCTTGCACTACGTACGACACATCCCTTCGAATTGCAGTGTACAAATTCAATTATAAAAATCAATGTTTTTGTTACGAAGAATTAAGGTTTCTATGTATAAAAAGTAACTATACGTCGATTTACACAAGTTGTAAAATTTGTATATCTTCATTGATATATTAAACTTATCACTTCGATGAAATGATATTGATTATTATAAAATCGAATAAACATTATTAAACTGAAAAAGATTTATCTAGACACGTAAGGCAGAACTGCTGAAATGCGTTCTAACAGCCTCAAATATATTATCTCTTTGTTGATATCTAACAAATGTCTCAATAATCAAATGTCTCTGCGTTTGTAGATTTATTCAAATGTCTGCCATCTGTAAAATCAAGCTTGTAAAAAATCATACACAGAATTTCCGCTTGTAAATACTTCCGTCTGATAGTACGATACATATGTCTCATCTCCATATTTTTATCCCTCACGGGTAAATATTCGCTGAACAGCTGTTCGTTAAGGATGTTTACTATCACTTTGGGATATGTTGCAAGTTTGGCTTCTGTCAATTTCCAACTGTAAGCTAATAAACGATAGTAGCCTAACGCCCAAAATGATTACTATCGTATAATTGTACACGTTACTAGAACGTAACCTTGATTATCTAGATTTTCAAGCGAGTACCATGGCTCAATGTAAGTTAACCCCCCGTGAGTTTATAAGTAATGCCTTTTCACCACAAATCGCTGTTATATGTTCAACCTCAGCTGATACTGTATGTCAAAAAAATAATTTATCATTCGTGGAACTTTTGCAACCGTTTTGTAAGCTAAATACCGAAGGTAAGAAATTGATCATTTTTCTTCATACATTTTTGCTACATCCATTGCTTGTTACACTCATTGCATTAGTAATTACAATAAAATCGAAATTTTTTATGATAAATAAAAAATATGTTACTATTTTGTTAAAATTTTAGCATTCAAATAGTCATGATCAATTTTTGATACTAGTAGTTTATGAGATTCTAAATGAACTGTGCTTCGTAACAAAGTAGTGTATTATGTGTAAATTCTAGAATTATATTATTATAAATTTTAATTTTTAATTATTTTATCTAATAAATCATATAACAATATATATATATTATTTACATTATTATAAAATATTAATAGGCTTACGTTTCATTTTCATAGGCCATTTTAAAGATCCACAAGGAAATACTATTAGTGTTAGAAATCTTCGTCTTTTTATACAAGATGTTAATGCACAGCCTCCAGAACCAAGCATTGCCAGAAAAATGTTAAATGAAGCAGTCAGTTCAGCTATGTGTGAACATACAACTACTGTTCAAATTGGAACAACAGAGCTTGATATACCAGTATCAGTTCCTTGGTTTGAAGCGTGGAGAGAAATGTTTCTGAGTGTACAATTTCCATCAGATCATGAATTCACAAAACATTTTCTTGCTTGTATGATAGTAGTTTCCACAGCAGAGGACAATCCTTTAGAAAAGATACAAAATATGGGTGCACAGTTACATCAAAATATACCTGGAAAATTGCCAAAATGGTTTAATAACAATACACTTAGATATTATATCTTACTACATGATACTTTACAAGATGATAGAAACAAGTATTTATCTGTTGTTTCATTGGTTTCTTATTCATTTAAATGTTATTCATAAAAATTAATTATTTATAATCTTTATAGGGCTGAAAAAGTTTTTACAGATATGAAAAATATTTATGGTGCTAATAATTGTTTTTTATTACAAATGAATTCAAGACCACCAGGTCAAGTTGATGACAATACTCATTTACCAGATCCTTGGAGTCAATTTTTAGTAAAACATTCAGAAGTATTAGGAGGTAGTGAACAAAATAGTTCTCCTCGTACACCTGTAGATACTAGTGGTGTTTCTTCTATGCCAAATGAAGTTACGACAGATACTGACAAGTATGCTTTTCTTGTATCTTTTAAAAGAGAGTTTATGAAATAATTGTGAATGTGTGTTTCGTATTTTAGAACAAGTCAGGCTGGAACACCAGTAGCTCCACAAAATTCTGTATTGGTTTCTCCAGATCTAAATGATAGCATTAGTTTCTCTTCTGAAATATCTGAATCAACAAATACACATTTAGAAGTTGGCCAGGAAGCTGTTTCTGTTACAATACATCCGCTGAGCCCAACAACTGAGAAATTAAAGAATTCTGCGTTACATGGGAAAGGACCAACAATCAGTGATAGTCCAATAAATATAAATGTTTGGGCAGATTCTCCTAGTTATGTAGCAACACAACATGGTGCTAGATTATCTACACAAGATCTTGAAAGACTACGAGCATTAATAACAGAGTTTTGTTTAAAAAGTTTATTACCTTACGTAGAAAAACAAATTGGTTTGCTGAACGACGTAATTTCAAATAAGAAAGGAAGATCACTTTTTAGTGCTACAAGACGATGGTTTGGAACAAATAAACCTGGCATACCAGGACCTACTTCATCAAATGCTGTAATGTATGTTTATTATTATCCATGTATAATTGTATCAGATAATGAAATAAATTATTGATATTAGATGTAATAAAAATAATATATAGCATAAATAATATAAATATATAAAGTTCCAGCTTGTTTGGGTTTCAGTTATACAACGGAATCACCAGAATTACAATTGCGTCGCTTAGGTGACCTGTGTTTTATGTTTGGTCATTATTCACTTGCTTATCAAACATATCATAGTGCGAAAAGAGATTTTGCAGCAGATCAAGCTTGGCTTTATTACGCAGGTGCTCTTGAAATGGCTGCTTTAAGTGCATTTATGCAAGGTGAAACTAATAGAAAGACTATCGAATATATGGATGATGCAATAGTAACCTATTCAACTAGTTGTAAAATGCCACAATTTGCAACAAGAGCAACATTGCTCAGTGCAGAATGTTTGAAAGGTAAAAGCTTATATGGGGAGGCCGCTAAACAATTGATTCGCATGACTAGTGAAGATTCGGATTTGCGTTCTGCTCTCTTGTTGGAACAAGCTGCCTATTGTTTTATTGGGCCAAAAATGATGCGCAAGTATGCATTTCACGCTGTTCTTGCTGGTCACCGATTTTCAAAAGCAGGTCAAAGAAAACATTCATTACGATGTTATCAACAAGCTTACCAGGTATTTTTAGTTAATTTTTAATTAAATTATTATTATACTAAATTATCTATTAATTATTCTTAGGTGTATAGTGGGAGAGGTTGGTCATTGGCTGAAGATCATATACATTTTACAATTGGTAGACAAGCTGCATCATTGAAACAAGTTAGTGAAGCAGTTAAAGCATTTGAGAAATTACTAAATGTTTCCAGTAAACAACCAGCTGCACAACAAGCTGCATTTTTACGTGAATTTTTACATATCCATAATGTATGTACATATAATATTAATATTAATTACACAATATTTTTCTATATATATATACTAACTGTCATATTAATTATATATTATAGCTATTGTTGCAAGAAGGTTTATCAAATCCTCAAGAGCTTCCTATTTTGCCTTTGCCATTAATAGATAGTAATAACATTAAAGTATTTCATGGCCCCATAGCTGAAACACACGAAAATAACATTCCTGCGAGTCATGTTTCATTTGATACGGAAGAATGTGATGATGTCAGATGGGCAAAAATGGAAGAAATGTTAATAACAGAAGCTCAGGGATCTCCTCCTATGATATTCAAACCTACAATTGCATTATACTCTAAAACAAGTAATAATAATGTAAAACCAAATGCAGTTTTAAATGAAGCAGTGCATTTTTTTATTGAATTATATAATCCGTTACATATACCGCTACCATTGTCTAACGTGACTTTATTATGGTCATTTATTTCCGTCAATGGACAAGTTACAAACGAAATGAGATCAGCAGAAGATCTAAAGCTAGTTGAAACACAAGTAATTGAAAAGATCATTTTACAATCAGCGTCTAAACAAAATATTACATTGTGTCTTATACCAAAAGAAGTAGGAGAATTAAAAGTATTAGGTTTGAGTTATAATTTATCTAATCCAACTCATGTAATTGATCCACCAGTTGTTAATCCAACAATAGCTATTACTGGAAAAAGATTGTTTGAAATTAGGGGACCTAGATTAAAAAATATTAAAGAAAAATCTGGTACAAATATGTATGGTGCAGATCATAGATTAGAAATGAATATTATTGAAAAAGCTCCTTTTATGCAGGTATTTAATTTTTCAATACAATTATATTTAACTAAATTTAATACTTGTAATTTAATACTTGTAACAAAAATTTATTTTTAGGTTTTCTTTAGTAAATTGTTCTCAAGAATGTTATGTGGTGAAATTCAAAAAATAGATGTCACGCTAAAAAATGTGGGTAATTCACCACTGTCAAATATTTATTTGGCATCTACAGATGCTAAACTTTTCTCATTAGGAGATGAAGGTACAATACAACTCTTATTATATTTAATGATTGAAATTGATTCATTAAGAACAATATTATATTAATATTTTATTTATGATTTCAGAACACATGGCAAAAAGAAGCAATAGGCTTATATTAAAGATTCCATTATCTTCTAATAACGATGTATTAAATGTTGGAGAAACACATACGATACCATTTTGGATTCGCGCACCTCATGAAAAAGGAATTCATTCTTTAGATTTACTATTTTACTATGAAAATACAGATTTGAAAAGCGTGATAAAACATCGACTTTGTAGACATACTTGGCATTTTACAGTTTTAGATTCTATACAAATAAGCGCGATTGCTTCAAGAAGTCTATTATTTAAAGATATTTCACCTACATTAAATTTAATAATTTGCATTAAAAATGCAAGTCAAGTTCATGATTTAATTACGAACGAAATTTTATTGTCTACGGTATTGTTTGAAAGTGATGTTTGGTCTGTATTTATTTCATCGGTTTTATCAACAAATATTAAACTACAATCTCAAGAAATGTTTCATTTAATGTTAAAATTAAAGAAAAAAGATAAAAATGAATCGAAGTTCTCTAATGTATCTTTAACTCAAGAAAATGAATGTATTGAGTCAGATGCAAATTATCCATACATCAATTTTATACAAAGAAAGGATATTCCATCATTAGACATTAATGAAAATATAACCGAAGTGCAACAACAAACTCAACGATTACTACAAAATGAAGAACAAAAGCCTTTGTCTGCTACTATGGCATTAAATTCTACATTAATTCTTAAATGGCGAGCGAAAATAATTGAAAATGGAATTATTACAAGGCAAGCAATTGGTCAACATCATCTTGACATACAATATTTGAATAAAACGTATAAATATCCTAAAGAAATTCAAGTTGAATCAAACGAATATTCTGGACGTTTGAAAATCTTTGGTCCAGACAGAAACGTATTCGATTCTTCGGCTGTGACGAATAAGGAACAAGTATCAGAAACAGAATTTTTGAAAAATATAATTTCATTTTCTTTAAGCCATGATAGAGTGATTACGCATAATTTCAATCAAAATCGATTGTGTTTCATTCCGGTAATAATGTACATACAGAATCATTTAGAATCGCAAATTGATATTAAAATTAATACAATAGGAACTAGCAGGTAAATATTATTAAAAGTAATTTCAAAATCTTTTATATTCATACTATAATTTATTTTATGTCATTTCAGTGAAAGTCATCTTCCAAATATAAAATCACAATTGTTTTCTCCACAAGCTTCTGCGTACTATAGATATGCTTGTCATTCAGCAATTTGTTCTCACGTAGAACCACTTATGAATAGTACTGTGAACTTACAGGCTGTACTTCCAGCTCCTGGAACATATGACTTAGCAGCACGTGTAGAAGTTTCTGCAAGAATTGTAAATACTAGAGAATTCATCTTGCAGAAATGGAAAATGGAAAGCATATGTATTATTAATGATGGTAGTAAATAATTTAAAAATATAGAGATATTATTATTATTATTAATAGAATTACTACTACTATTAAATAATGTAATAAATTTTGTTTATGTAATTTAAAATCACTCCTCCATACTATGTAAATATATATAGTATTCATTTAATTATTGTTGATATTTTTGTGAAAATGGATATATATTATTTAATATGTATTTCACTGTTTAATCCTTCAGGGATGACGTTTAATGTTGATGATTTAAACTTTTTAATAATTTCCATAAATTAAAGTTATAATTTTTTATTATTTTATAATTTTATGGTCATATGTTAATTTCATTCATATACATAATTATGAAATTTTGTAATAACTTCTAACGTCGTATGGGAGTTAGTACAATTTATAGACGTCGTTCTGTTGAAGGATTAATGAATAAATTTTTTCAATATACTAATTGTTTGTTACAGTATACATTATAACAATTATTTCAAAAGAAATAATAGTCTGTGAAATTTTGTAAATTACATTCTTATAAATTAATACATTGAACGTGTTACATATAAAAATATGCTCAGTTGTTTGCATAAATGTTGAAACTATAACAGGAAAATTGTAACATATTTTTTGGACCAGCATTTCATATTTTTTAAATTAAAATAAGGAAGAAATTGTATAGACTTAGTCGCGGAATGCTGTAAAAGATGAATAATTATAAATAAACAATACATTTCCTACAACAAAAATTAACGTCCTTATATGAGAATATATAATAACGTATCTTAATAAATCTATAAAGTAATACTGTAATTAAATTATTAAAATAAATGTTTTAAAAATAATAATGTTATGAACTTACTACATCGTAGAATTAACGATTTCATTTCATACTTTAATAATAAATAATCCAGAATAGATTTTTAAATGATTATATTATATACACGATAACATGTTATATAAATATTACATAATTCCACAAGAAACTTTTATACAAATAAATAATAACGCAAAGAAATACAATAAATTTTAGTAAAATACATATCAAGTACGTATTTATGGCAATTATATATATGTATGTAATTCGCACCCATATATTTAACAAAAATAATCATATAATATTATGCATAACATACTTTACAATTTGTATAATACATTACAATAAAAAAATTTCAGTATTAATATATTTTGATTTGAATATTGAATTTTCCTGTTGATAATGCATAAATATATATACCACAAAATTTTTTTTAAATTAATATTCCAATAATTATTTTTTCGTGTATATACTCCTCCATTTGTATAAAAGTTATAAATTGTTTTTATTTTATAGTCTTTTATCTTATGTATTGTAATGTGTAAAATTTTAATTAATATTAATATTTCAATACGATTTTGAAAAAACAATTTGTATATAGTATGATTAATATTTTTGCATGAAAATAATCTCTTTTTAAATATCATACTTATATAATTTGTACATTTATTCATACTTTAATTTTGGTTTTCACTACGCTGATTTCCATATGCATATTGCTAAATTCCCAGCGCAGTACATATACAGTAGATGTTTAAGTTGATAAGTTATTTCAAATCCATAGCCTTCGCCAACGACTGTATGCCAAGACGCACCGAATTTTTTGTCCATTGTCTCTTTAATCATGCGAGAAACGCTTTCGTAATTGTCCGCATATTTTTCTGCAGCAGTGACGCATAATTCCATTGCTTCTTGTTTCATTTCGTCCGACATATCACACTTCTAAAATATACTCGATAAATGTAAGTATGTAATAATATGTCTAAAATAATTTTGAAAAATAAAATAATTTAGAAAACACTTAAACTATTTACTAATAGAAGACATTTTATTTTCACGCAAAGATGATATGTAACACGAGTAGAATTTTTTGATTTAAATATTTTATTTTAAATATCTCAAAATAACAGTGCGTATGATGTTAAAATAATTGTAATAACAAAAAATATTAATATTTAATAGAAAATTTAATAAAATTAAGCTGCAGATATTATTTTTCGGATAATGACCTTCTTATATTGATCAAATACTATTGATAAAAGAAACCAGACTTATTTCTTTTCAATATATTTTACGATACAAAATACGTACATAAGTAATATTTTACTTACTCTACAAAGTGGATACGTATGTAATATTTTAACAACATCATCTTTCTTTACTTCAGTCATTTTTGAATGAAAATTTCATAAAAACCGTATTAAGTGCTATTCTTCTTCAAAAGACAGTGAGGATATTGCCATCTTACAGGCGCACACTTACCCCTAAACCATGCACAATGTGGTAGGAAAAATATGGTGGTATAAAGTACATACACCTCCGTAGATTAGGTTTGACCAATTTCATACATACTGATTACGTAAAAAGAAATTACTTCTGAGATACCAAAATATTATATGACTAAGAAGGCATAATGTGGAAATATTTTCAATAAAAAATTGATATTCAGATTTAAATGAAACCTGGAAACTTTTGCGACATAAAAATTATTTTTTGTTATTTAGACAATAATATGTAATGAATTAACATAATTATTAATTTTAGCATCTAGGAATGATATATTCTAGCATAATATATCTCTTTATGTATTATTAATATATTCTTTATGTATTCATATAAAATATAGAACATAATAAAAACTAGTGTTTGAATAAATATTTTTATGACCGTCTTTATATTTCATTATTGTCGCATGTTTAAATGAATTTAAACGAAAGAATATTTTTCGTAATAGAAAAATGTATTTTAAGCAATTTGAAATTTGTAATATTTTCAATATTTTCAAATATAGCTAACAAAAAGTGTATGTCATTGTTGTCATAGATCGCTATTTAATTGTGAATTAAACATAGGAATGGAATACAATTAGAAAATATTATTTTGTAAGTTTGTAAAATGCTAAGAATGTTTTGTTAAATATACGAATATTTATGACAATCAGTAATTTTTATTTGAGTATAAATAGATAAGATTCGAAATCAATGTACCAATTAAAAAGCCATCAATAATTGTAAAAGAATTTTTTTGAAACTTAAGAGATTAATACATTTGACTAGAATCTTTGTTTTGTCATTTTAATGTTAAATAATTGTATTTAATAAAATTTAAATACACTTTTTTATTTGATAGCTGGAAGTGAGGTTATGTTTACAACCGAATAAATTAATTATTAAACAAAACAGAGTTAATATTTCTTATATAATTTAATAGTATAATATTGAAATTATGAATTAATGAAATTGAAATTATTAATGTTTGTTAATATTTTATAATTGATTTTATATGTATATATATAATAAATACTTACATCGATTGTTTTATATCCTTTTGAAGAATATGTTAAATTTAAGTACTAATTAATAATTTTTGTAATAATTCAAATTTAAATGTTCTTTCCAGATAAAATGACATCGCGATTTAGTGGAGCATTACAAATTACAAATTTAGATGACTTCATTACACCTTCTCAGGTATTTTCATTATTCTTTTTTATTTAAATAATAATAATAAATTGTACAAAGCTTTTTTTAATAGGAGTGTATCAAACCTATAGAAATCCAAAAGTCGAAAAGTAAAACTGGTGCAAAAATAAAGATTGAAGAAGATGGAACACCTTTTGTATTAAATGAGGTATTATATATATATATATTTATTAAGCTCTTAAACTAAAATCATAAATAATTTTATACCTTATTTTTTACATGTTCATTAGGTTGGTCAATCAGAAAAATTACAAAAAGTTGAAATCACACTTACTGATTGTTTAGCTTGTAGTGGTTGTATTACATCTGCTGAGACTGTGTTAATTACACAGCAAAGTCAAGAAGAATTAATGCGAGTATTTAGAGAAAAGATTTCTCAGTGTGAGGTAATATTTATTAACGTAGTATTTATTTTTACATTAGACGTTATAAACATACTGTAACAAAACATACCAAATTTATCTATTTTATATATATTTTACAGAGTAAAAATGGTATATATTCAACATATATTGCAGTCAGTCTTTCAGTGCAAGCAGTACTATCCATAGCAGAACGTTATAGTCTTGATCCAGAACGAGCACTAAATAAACTTGCTGGATACTTTTATCAACTAGGAGCAGATATAGTTTTAGATATGACTGTCGCTGATGATTTTGCTCTTTTAGAGTCTGCTAAAGAATTTATAGAACGTTACAAAGCAGCTAAAGGGGGTGCAGTAAATCAATTACCCATGTTGTCTTCTTCTTGTCCAGGTAATTAATACTACAATTACCTTGCGCATATAATGCAATAAAGATAAAATAATTAATGTTTGATAAGTATAGGGTGGGTGTGCTATGCTGAAAAGACACATGGTAATTTTATACTTCCATATATAAGTGTTACAAAATCTCCACAACAAATTATGGGATCATTAGTTAAATATCATTTAACTGAAACTATGGGCCTTTTACCAGAACAAGTTTATCATGTCACTGTTATGCCTTGTTATGATAAAAAATTGGAAGCATCTAGGGAAGATTTTTATAATTATGAAAGAAAATCTAGAGATGTGGATTGTGTTATAACTCCAAGTAAGTATTTAAGACTTTACACATGCGCATTGTATTTACTTAAATTTTATTTTTTTCTAGTTGAATTAGAACAAATGTTTAATGAACACAACGTGTCATTAAATGAAATAAATGAAAAAGAAGTTGGAAAATTAGTTGAATCACAAATGATAGATTTTAAAAATAATTTATGTGGCCATAGTGGTTCAGGATCTGGGGGTTACGCCGAATTTATTCTTCGTTTCGCTGCAAGACATTTGTTTGATGAAACAGATGTAACAGTTGAATTTAAAAATCTCAGAAATCCTGATTTTCAAGAAGCAGTCTTTCAAAAAGATGGTCAGACATTATTGACATTTGCAATTGCTAATGGATTTAGAAATATACAAAATCTAGTACAAAAATTGAAACGTGGGAAGTGCCCGTACGATTATGTTGAAGTTATGGCGTGTCCTTCTGGTAAGTTTTATTTGGACAATAGTACAACATTAACATATTTTTATTGTAAATTTTAATTTAATTACTAGGATGTCTTAATGGAGGTGCACAAATTAGACCTCTGAATAATATTCAACCACGTGAACTGGCGTCAAAGCTAGAATCTATGTATCAGGAACTTCCTCAGAGCAATCCTGAACAAAATTCACTAGTGCAAAATTTGTATAAAAATTGGTTAGAAGGAGAATATACAGATAAAGCTTTAGCATATTTTCATACACAGTATCATGAAATAAAGAAAATAGATACAGCTCTCGCCATAAAGTGGTAATTATATTATCGTAATTATAATTTAGTACTATAAAGAAATGTTTCGTTTTAATTAAACTTATTTAATTAAATATAAGATGTAATAATAAAATATTTGTTATTTAAACAACAAATTTATTAAATATAGCTATTTCACAAGATTGAAACATATAGTATAATGAACAAAAACTATGTCTTATTACAAAATAATAATTATATAACTAAGTTTTTAAATATGTTGTTAAAATGTACAGTAAATATAAAAAGTTACATACACTGTATACCAACTAATTTTTATCATATTTGTATTGCAATATATATATTGAAAGTATAAAAGATTGTCTTTTATAGTTGTTCACATTGTTCAATTGAATAAGCTAGTATGACTAGTAACAGAAATTTTCTTATTAAGAAAAAATAAAATTTTTCAGGAAAATATACTAGAGTATAATTTTTTTCTAATAGTGCAGGAATATCATAATTCTATATTCTGTAGTTTATTTATTCATAGAATAATAAATTAACTTCATCATTAAATATTAATTAAACAAGACAAGATATTTCAATGAAACAATCCATTAACTTAAGATAATGTACTTTAAGTAATACTGATAATTTAAAAAAAATATAAGTGTTGTAAATACTAAATTAATATAAGAAATTTTAATTTCATAAATGCAAATGATTGTACATAAAATATGCATAAAATAAATAACAATATATATACACATATATTAATTTATCATAATAACAATATATAAAAAATCTATATAAATATTAATAATTGGCAACATATTATGCATTCATAATTGAGCCATCACTTATCTTTTATCATGCTAAGATTTTTTTCATTTTTATAAAAATATGACGAACATAATCACATATTTTAAACAAATAGTGTTGACTTAAATATAATAAAAATAGTTACATTCTTTTCTCTTGTGCAAGAAAGTTTGTATGTAACATTTATAATCTTTTACTTCTCTTTTCAATTCCTTAAACATAGAACTTTATTTATTAATGGACTATTGTCACTTTAATTTTTAATTTATTTTGGCCTGAAGCATTGAATACATAGATTAAGTAAATTAAAAAAGCTTTAATTACCTAGAATTTTTATTATCTAAGGATTTTTCATTTTCATTCATTTCTGTAGATCCATCTTTTTTCAAATTCATCTCCATATAACCATCTTCAATATATGTGATAGTATCATGATCTGCATTAATGCCTTCTTTATTTGCGTATGTATTTATCAGCCATCCTTGATTATTATCTATCTCTTTTGATACAACAAGAAATAATTCCTTTTCCTTACTATCTATCTGGTCCTTCAGATATACAAGTAAATCATTTTCCTGATAATATTTAAAATAACAAGTTAATATAATATTTATTATACAATAAGTACTTATCAGGATATTTACAAACATTCAAGAATAAAAAATTAACTGACTTTCCCAATAAGCTGAGGAGAATCAAGTTTTGAATCAAGATTATAAAAGGCACCATGAATTTTCTTCAGGGCAATCCAATGTCGTCTTTTCAAGGGAAGTAATACAAATCCCAATTTATATTCTGTTGGTACATTTAATATAAAACCTTCAATGTTATCTAAACACAGACATTTTGGATCTCTAAGAAAAAAATTTCATAAATGTATATATATATGTATATATATATACAAAAATCATTTCGTAATCAAGTGTTAATGTATCATTAATATTATTAAACTGAACAAACCTGCGTTTATCAAACCAAACTGCTTCACGTCCTCTTCGTTGTAGTGCTGCCATGATAACATTAATATCATAGTTACCAAGTCCTAACAGCGATTTATGAGGATTAATCCATACATCTGGACTTAGACTATAACAAATTTGATCTAATTCTTGTTTACTAAAATCCCTTTCTTGAAACAAATTATTCAATGCATGTAACGCGCAAAGTTCTTTTACCTGCAAGAATAATAACATGCATATAATATCATGCATGTAAATATATAAGATTAATAATTACACATATGTGTATAACATATTTTATTTTTGTTGCTTAATTATAAACTAAAAACATAAAATATTTGATAATTACTTGTCTTTCATGATATATGGATCCAGTCATATCTGTTGTGTTTGCAACCATTTTATTTACATAATTTTTATTATATATTATGTTAACAATTTTATCAATTAATTTTTTGCATCCTTTGTTAACATTTGTTTATGTATAAAATTCAATATGTTTCACTATGTATTTAATTTATGTCGTATCGGTAACCTAATAATAATGTAATAACGTAATGAACAGAATTTGTTATTTATTTAAATCTTAGTAGTACTAGTCGCATTAAGTACTAAACAATTATTATCAAAACATACACACTTGGACAAGGAACAAATACTGTCACCTTAGAATACAACTGCAAAATACATTAAGGTTTGTATTTGATAAAATGAATGAATGTGTTATTTATTTACGTTTATTCATTACTGGTTTCCGACATATCTTAACAAGACGTTTACAATTACATGTTCCTTTTTTATTGGTAAACGCGAATAATCAACAGCAATACATAGTAGATATAAAAATGATTTGAACCTACTATCCTTGTTTAAACTAGTTTCTCGAAATGGTGATTGGATATTTCTGGACTATTGATATTTCACTAATATTAAATTTGTATTCTTTGAGACTTGTATTTCAAATAATCGATTTTTTATATAAACATTACGTGTTTACAATGTTAATAAAAGAATAATTAGTACATGTCGTAAAACATAATGTTACAAACATATTTTTGCCGATCTGTAAAGTTTATCATACTCTATGACTAAGTCGAATCAGCGTTACGTCTAATTTTACGTAATCTTTGTTTTGAAATGGTAAAAATAAGCAAATGTTGCCGGATAAACATTAAATGATCAGCTAATAAAAATAATAGATAAAATTTGAAATATTTCAACTAATTCCTGTTTTCACGAAAAATTATATTTTATATTATTTTTAAATAGCATATTTTTATCGAATTTAGAATGGAAATTGATTATAAACTTGTAAGAGAAATAGAATGTAAACAAGGAGCTGTCAGAGCTGTACGATTTAGTGGTACGTAATTTGCTCGTAGTTTTTATTTAGTGATATTGATTTCTTTTTATCATTAAATTGTGTTAATTTATACTTAATATCTTTTTAGTTGATGGTGCTTATTGTTTAACTTGTGGAGCTGACAGAAAATTGAAGTTATGGAATCCTTACAGGGGTGTTTGTTTGAAAGTATATGGAGGACATGGAGATGAAGTAATGGATGCTAATGCATCATGTGATAGCAGTCAGATAGTGTCTTGTGGATTGGATAAATCGGTTATCCTTTGGGATGTAGCAACTGGAACACCAGTTCGACGTTTAAGGGGTCATGCAGGACCTGTTAATACTGTAAGGTATATTATTAAAAATTGACACATGTACATTCTGGCATAATATTTTCTTTATATAAATACGTTTTTTTATAATATTAGAGTCAATGAAGAATTTGTTATCTTTCTAATGTCAGATTCAACGAAGAATCTTCTATGGTTGTTTCTGGATCCAGAGATAACTTGGTTATGTTATGGGATGTGAAATCTAAAGCACTGGAACCTGTGCAATGTTTGAATGATGCTAAAGATTCTGTTTCTAGTGTTAGGGTATCAGATCATGAAATTCTAACAGCCTCATTTGATGGGAAAATACGCAGATATGATATTCGTGTAGGTGAATTATATACTGACTACATGGGAGGTTAGTTAATAATGTTAGTTAATGATGAACAAAATGAAATAAAAGTGCATTAAGTCACCAATAAATGTATTATTATAGACGCAGTAACCTGCGCCAGTTTCACAAGAGATGGTCAATGCGTAGTTGTTAGTTGTGCTGATGGTGTGGTTAGATTAATAGACAAAGATTCGGGAGAATTGCTTGGGGAATTTGCTGGTCACATGGCAAACAATTTGTGCTTAGAATCAAGTGTTGACACTCAAGATACTTGTATTATTTCTGGATCTGCAGATGGGAAATTATGGATATGGGATTTAGTGTCTCAAAAAGTAGTTGCAAAACTCTCAGGATTCAAACCAACGAAACATCCGACAGTGTCATTAAGTGTTCATCCGCAAACAAACTGTTTCTTAGCTACCAACGGACCAAATGTATTAATGTGGAGCACCGCATCGGGGCAAGAGTAATACTAAGAGGACCAAGTTTGTGTTTCATTGTTTTTGTACATATCATTTTGAATGTTATCACGTCAGAGATTATAATTATGATATACTGTCGTTGATATACTATTTAACATCAAATAAAAAAATGTCCAAGGAACGTTGTGTTTATATTATCCACGATATTGATGTCTCGCAATCACCAAAGCTCGATAGATACGAAGTTGATAAAACGAATGTGAACTTTTGATTATTGAATTTTTCTTCGTGGAGTGTCGTTGCGATTGTGTCGCACAGGTACATATCTTTCACCTGCTTATTAAACAGATAGGATGTAGGTTAGATTAAGCTGGGTCACGATTCACGATATACAGTTAAAGAAACAGGCTACGAGCTATGGAGTTAGGCACATAGCGTAACTTTAGCAGAAACGAGAGAGAGAGAGAAGCGAGGGGAGAGAGAGAGAGAGAGAGAGAGAGAGAAGCGATGAGAGGACGAACGAGAGGGAATTAGTTGCGCGCGCAGGTGGCGCGATACCGGTGCGTCAGAATCCAGTGGTCGTCACCGTCTCGCCCGGGAGAGGGAAAGAAAAAGAGAGAAAGAGAGAACAGTTTTACAGTGCAAAGTGAAATAGAATATCTGCGCAAGAGGAAGAAAGTACAACGGGCTGGCATAGCGAATGCAAAAGACAGAAAGGAAAGAAGGAGCAAGAGATATACAACGAGAGAACACGGAGGTGCTTGCACACGGGGCGGGCCTGCCAGTCTCAACCACTTCGTGGAGTGCACTTTTTATTCTGTACTCGAGCACGCAACCACTCTGAATTGTTAGGCTGTTTGCATATATACATATACACACACACACACACATACATATATATATATATGATTGAAAATCTGTGACTTGCCCAATGCATAGTTCGACCGCGTGGTCTTACCAGATTTTGCTGGTAGTCAGTCAGTATATACACCGTGAGTGAGGATTGTTGTTGTTGTTGATCGATCTCTCCGGCTTGCCGGCTGTCAAAGTCATCATTTTGGAGGAGGGAAAGGGATCGTGACACAGAACAACAACGAACGGGAAACTACGTTCGAAATATTTCGGTGTTAGTGTTGGCAGTGTTGGAGAGTGGTGGTGGAAAAAGACGATGGAGAGACCGGGTGTGCAACGAAAGAGGGTTGTTATGGGGCGAAGCTGTCGTCTGCTTGCACTTTCGCCGCTGTACTTGCTGACTGTGTTCGGCTTTCTCGCAGCGGTTGATGCTTTCTCTGCTGACAGTAAGTTTCATTTCTTGATCTTTGCCCATTCCAGTAAGAAATAAGTTCAAACGTCAATATGAAAAATGTTTGCAATTGAAAATGTATAAATGTATTGTATCGTTGATTGACAAAACACGTATGTATATGAGTATGTGCCATGCGCCGATGTCGCTTACATAATCGACATTGTTCGTATATATTTCCGATGAAAATTTGTATAAATCGGCCCGACGTAGACGTAGAGAGAGAAGAGGGGTGGGCGATGTAAGAAATGTATCTGACATATAATTCGGTGAAATGATCTTTGTGAAAGGGATGCTGGTGGTGTGAAAGCGCTTGATCTGAAAATGGGTGAAGATCGCGATAGATGGAAGCACGTGAAGATTTTTACCACATCGTGTTTCACATTTCACAATTGTTTATTTTTTTCTTTTTTTTTGTTTATTTATACAAAATGTTCAGCTTTTAATATTGATTATATTCAGCGAGCAATAGATCTTTTTTTTTTTTTTTTTTTAGGAAAACGGTTTTCTTTAGAAACAACATTAAAAACAATTCTTCGCGGTAATTTAATGACAATATATTAATATTGCCACTTTTTTAATAAATTGAATAATTTTGATTTATCGATTTAATAATTGTAATACAGTTTCGACATAACGCGAATATGGTTGCAACGTTAAAACAGATTAGAAGTGAAGTTTTTGTTTAAATGTATTTATAATTTTTATGGTAATGTCTTGTTGTCTATAACAATATCGTAAAAAGCAAAGTAAAGTTATCGACACGTGTTTCATTTTATAATTTAACTATGCATTTTTATCGATTTTACTGTAGTATTTAAAATTCCAAAAGAAATATGAAAGAAATATTCAGCTAAATATTCAATATTGCTTCAGGAAGTTGTACAATTTTAACGTGAATAACGTAGATATTAATTTTTGAAATAACTACAAGTCAGGAATGAATCGAACCTTAATTTGAAAAAATTACAAAATATTATAATTATAACTATAATAACTATATTATAACTATAATATAAAATTATATTACTAGTATATTCATAATTCTTCCTTTCATCAAAGAATCATTTAGTATTATTGGGTTTGGTACATTTCTATTTCTCAGCTATTTTTATATATTTTCAATAGTTCTGTAAAAAGATAATAATTAATAGTAGCATTGATGATGCAATGAATTCTTTTTCATACATCAAATATCGAATTTGAAGATAACATCATCATAAATATACGCGTGTGATGATGAATTAAAATAACGACTGTTTATAAATAAAAATAAAACGAGAGTTGCAGAAACATTTGATCGTTGTTATGTTTTTGCAACAAATGTGCAAACATATTTTCACTTTATTTTCTTACATTATAATGTAATTCGATGATTTCTTCTTTTTCTTCTAAAAAAAAAAAAAGAATAATTGTTACAAAATAAGTATATAAAAAAAGATTGAGAGTAAAGTTATTGATACTGGAAAATGTGTACAAACGAAAATACGAAGGAAATGAGACAAATTCATGCCCCGACATAATGAATGAATATTGTTACGTTCTTAATAATTTAAACAGAGAAACGAGACTTAATTACCGCGATTATGCCGGAAAGGCGTTATACATATTCAAATTAGCTTTGTTTTTTATTCATTGTTTGCTCTTTGAACATTGTTAATTGTTAAGCAGGAAAAAAAAAAGAAAGAAACGAGTTGTCAATTTGATAGACGTTCAAAACGTGTTCTATCATTTTATTGCCAACGTCACTGTCGAGTAGAAGTTCTGTTTTAATAGCGAAACAATTATTTTTACGCGCTTACGATCACAGAGTTGTCACTTTAAGTGGTCACATTCGTTTCGGGTTTCGATGAAAAATATTGTAAATATATATTTCTCGGTTTGATGACGTTTGACGAAAGTTTTACACCGAAATTGCTCTTTATAAAATGTAATGTTGAAGTGATTCTCTTCTGTTTAAATTTTGGCTGTCAATTTTGTAACTAGGCTATAATTTGTAGAATTTTCTAGCTTGTTGTTAATATTGGGCTGTAAATTATGGCTCGTAAAAATGGCTCGATATTAATGTATTAATTTGATCGTGATATATTAAAACGGGTCGGAAATTTGTATAGATTTGAAAGAAATCATTTTGGAAAGATTTAAGAAGATTTTTAAGGGATTTAGAATTGCATCTCGTTTAGAGATCGAAAATCCTAATGTAGGTTTTGATAATATAATTTTGCAATAATGCAAACGATATTCATAAGAGTAATAATATATTAAATATCTTATCGCTAGGTTGCGTTTGATATTTTATTAACTAACCCGAGTGCCAGTCTTTAATTAGGATCATTGTGCATTTATGTTTGACGATATTTCAATACTAATCCAGCTACAACGATAACGCCATTGAATCGAAATAATACGAAATTTTCTGTCAAATGCGTCGATTGCTTGTACAGTTACAAGCAAAATTGGATACGTACGCGAATTATTGGACAAATTTTGGACAAATATTCCAAAGGATTCAGTAGATGATAATCGAGAGTAATTCTCGCGCGTTAATTTCTGGGAAACGAGGTGTAAATTCGTTTCTTGAAATTCTCTTGCAAAGTCAATTTATTAGTTCTATTTGAAGATTACAGCGGGAGATGCGGGAATGACAAGTCACATTTTCTAATTTTGCAAAAGGGAAATTTGAAAATTCAGTACACACCATGAATCGTATCTTATCAAAATTGTCTTTCGATTTAATTTTAAGGATAAACGTACATTTTCTCATTTTCTTCATAATTTTTAAATTATCATTACAACGTTGCTTCTTTGTAGCTCTGTCATTTATTTGACAATCTATTTTATTAACCTATAAATTAGAAGAATTTTCCTTGTGCTTTCAATCTCATATTTTTAATTAATTTAATTATTATTATTAATTATATTTTAATTATATATTTAATTATGTAATTATATATTAATATATTTTAATTAATTTAATTATATCGTATCAATTCTCATAGCGTCGAAATATGTATAATATCCTCAGTGCTGACGATGTTATTCGGCACTATAAGAATTAAAATATTCCGTTTTAGCCATAAAGGCATTAAAATGAAACTCAATGGAATTATAACTATTTATCAGATTTCTCTCCTGTAATCTTCATTTATGGAAGGAGAAAATGTATGTGACGAAAGAAAAAAAGCAGCGTGCGACACATAACGCGATACGTGAATCCTGTTGACGCGAAATTATAATAAAAGTGACGTCGATATTGTTTGCGCGTTCTTATAGTACAGAACACATCACGCGTTTCTAATCTTCTTCCTTTCATTTTTTTTTCTTTTTTCATTCATTCACATGATTCTCCTTTTTGTTTGTTTTTTCTTTTTTTTTCGATTTGCATGCTTTTCGAAACACTGGTTTTCTCAACACAGCGGCATTTCATTTTTCCCACCTTTATTTTGCTTCAGGCAAGCCTTGCCCTTTAAGGCAATTTCAATGTGCGAATGGTAGATGTATACCGAATCCGTGGGTCTGCGACTTAATGGACGACTGCGGAGACAATTCCGACGAGACCACCAAGAAATGCGAAGGTGAGCGATCACGCGGACATTCAAATATATATGTTTATCGCGTGTACGAAAAATGAATCGAACAATGCGAAAGAAACAAAAAAAAAAAGAAAAAAAAAATGAATAAAATGCGACACTTGTGTTCTTTTATATTTCATTCTGATAATAACTGGCGTCCGATAATACTACAAAGACAGGTACTGTATCGATATACCTGATCTTAATCGTCGGTAGTTTCTCGTTTTTCGATTAGTCAAGTTACTCGAATTGAGGTAATTTCAAATACGAAGGGTTTGTAGCAATAAGAAGCCAGCTCCAACGGATAAATTGTATTTATCGGAAGAGAGAAAGAGAGAGAGAGAGAGAGAGAGAGAGAGAGAGAGAGAGAGAGAGAGAAAGATCTAGGTTTCATCGAAAGATCAAAGTGTTAGTTGATCTTTCAATTGAGTTTGTAACACGTGAGTGTAAAAAAAAAAAAAAAAAAAATTGGATCGATTTTAATTGATTTTCAATTGGCTCACTTCAATTAGTAGAAAGTGGGGCTGCTTTATTACAGCAATCCCCTGCGTGAATTTACCCCCAGCTGAACCTGATGTTTGTTCGTTTGATTGGAAACATTCTTCCCGGATTGTCCTTCATTGGCTCAGTCGTTTGAATTCGAGTTTTAATCGTTTTAACAAGGTGAATCGTTTCGTTTTACTTGACTTGCCGGCGCGCCTACCCCAAGTTTCAAAGGGAGCTTGCGATTCGCCAAACTTGTTCCTGAAGGGAACGAGCTATTGTTTCGTTCTTGCCGATACTGCTTCTCTAAATCGAATAGACATTTTTCGTCAACCGAGTCAAAAAACCTTTCTACAAACAATCGCCAAACGTTTCTAACACCTAACTTTTCACATTTGCACAAGAGACGAGACTTTCCTCTCCAGAGTCTCAGATGTCACTTCTTTGCACAAGTCGAAACCTACAGTTTTTTAAATCCTGCAACAATTCGCTTGCAATTTTGTTTTCTTTTCCTCATTTCGTTATTTCGTCACCACCTTCGATATCGCTCATCGACGAGTGTTCGTCGGTTGAAATTAGGTTGCTGTTGAATTGAAACGGTTTCGAGTCAAGTTATTTGAACTTCAGCGATCCGTACGTACTCGAGTGGATGGGCTAACTTTACGAACGAGGTAGTAGCGGATTTACGCATACACGCGTAATTGACGATTCCAAGTTTTGAACCAGGTCCAAGTCTTACGAGGTGCAATACAGGGTACTGTATCGTTCGTAGGCCTACTTTTCGCGATGTGTCATCTCATAGACGTGACATTGCTTGGCTGGGACGTTTTCGTGCAGCGGACAATGTGAAACAATGGGCGAGACGACAGTGGTACGCGTGATTTTCATTTGTTGTACGACGGTGTCAGGAAGTAAGCAGCTAAGAACGAGAAATAAAATCGTCTTCCTTGTTTTAACAATGAGAAAAGATTTATGTATTTATACTGGGACGCTTCATAAACTGAACATTGGATGTAGACACCAACGTCCTCCCGTGTCAGATAGATTTCTGACTGATTGTGAGACTTTTTAACCCTTTGAATTCGTACGTTCTGAAGGCGTACAAATTTGCTAGAAATAAGAATTTATAAATTAATAAATTAAATTAAATTTATTGATAAATTAATATTGATAAAGTTAAATTTAATAAGTAAATTGATATTAATAAAATTAAATTTAATAAAATAAAAAATAAAATAAAATAGAAAAATTAATAATTTATAAAAATTGTTCCAAAAATTATCACGCTTTAAAAAGTTATAAAATTATTAAAAAAATTGAATTTGTACAATATCGTGTATTGTTTCAATAAATATTGAAAACAAATCGGGTTCAAAGGGTTAATAGACCTCTATAAAACGATGCCCCGTGGATAGTGGACACCTCGGATTATTCAAGTTATTTGAATACAGATTGAAATCAGGTGATTTGGCTAGTGACAAAAAGGACAATGTAAACTCGAAAGGATGTTTCAAATAAAGTAGACAGCAAGGTAGAGGTTCAAGCGATTTCAAATTGTTTGAAAATTCGAGTGAGCTTGGGTAAATCGATTAATTTACTCGAGACTCAATGAACATTTCGTTACATCGTGTATAAATAACGTGTAATATTCTGCGCATAATATGCACAAGCAGTTTCTTCCCACCTCTATTTTTTTTTTTTTTTTTTTTTTTTTAATAAAACAAATCAAAATATAAAGAAAATTAATTTCATTAATTTTAAATTAACATGGTGTTATTTCTTTCAAACGTTCACCGCCAGAGCGTAACAAATTACGGATTCATTTTAGTAGGAAGTGAGATTTTTGGCCCACCCTGTAGACGATTTAACTATTGCATTGTAATTTCTCAATAGCTCGCGAGACGAAAGGTATATAAACAAAAAAGGTATTAGAAGATGGACCAACAACCGCGATATTTTCCATGGATCTTTGTGAAAAGTCGACCGTCGTACTCTCGTCGATCGAACGAAACACACGTTCGGCTCTCCGCTGAACAGCAAGCACGAAACCCGATTGGAAAATGCCATTGTTTCTTTATGTCTTGTAAAATCCTTTGATTCGAGAGCTCGCGAGATGAAATGTCCCCGAAATGAAATTTACCGCGACGGTGATTGTCGCGGCTGGCTGCGAGAACACATTTTACAATTTCAGTCTCCCGCTTCGATTCGGATCCTATCTTCGTTGTTCCCTTCTTGCAATTGAACGCGTCGCACGCGCGTGCGTGTTTATTAAACGAACTATTTAGCGGACAAACAAACCCTCTGTTACAATAGTTAATACAATGCGACACATGGTGATATATATCGTCACTGGGTAACGCGAAACTATATTTAAAGCAACGTTAAATATAGTGCTCCTTGGCGTGTGAAGCACGAGATTGTTTGCCAGGGATTAATCACCTTGTTAAATACCGTAATATCGTAATTTTGTAATTTGATCGTGCTCTTTGCTAAGCTTGAGAAATGTCGTCGAGTAATTTCTTTCAATATGATCAGTAATTATAAAATCGATGATCACATTAAAAAAAAAAAAAGAAAAAAAAATGGAACAAGTTGGCTTTTTCATTTTAAAATTGGATTTACACCAATTAGGAGAACACTTTGATTTGTCGTCGCACGCGCGATTTGCCGACGCAGATTTTTATTGGGTCGGTGGGAAATCGTCGATTTTTTTTTCTCCCCTCTCTTTCTTTTTTTTTTTTTTATCGCGTCAGAACAAACGATTTCGAATGGTTCACGCGTCGCTGTTTACGATATATTTAGATTATCATCTCTTTCGATATGCAGACGATTATTTAACTGGAAAATAAATTGGTTACGCGTTTGTTGTTGGTGCCTAGAAATATATTGGAGCACTTTGTCCAATCAATTGGATAAATTCAACGGGAGAATCGTATTAACCTATTTTGTTTTACTCCAAATCGGATGTGAAATATTTAGCGCGATTGCTAAAGGGTTGTGTGTTCTTTTTTAGTCGAGGTTCGACAGCTTTTACTTTTGATTTTTTGCTCCCTCGGACATTTTCAGACGGCAACTGACAGTTTAATTTAGCTGAGCAAATCAATCACGTGTCATCGATTACCTACACGTTGAAGGCAAATGAAAATTTGGTTTTTGATACGTTATGAGAGATGTAACGAAAGCGTGTAATAAAATCGTTAAAAATTATGAGTCTTAAAATGCAACGTCGCAGTACCTAAATAAATACATAGATACATTTATTTTTTCGCAAAATTAATTACTGGCTTCTCAAGTGAAAAATCCTACTCGAGACAATATTTTCGAATCTATTAGGTCATACTCTTTTCCAACTGTTTCGTATTAAACTACTTCCTTTCAGCTGTCGACAAGAAAGTCAGAGACAAAGGTAAAGACTCGCCATATTTTTATTATTCGTTTATTCAGAATTTAATAAAAAAATGTTGCCACCGATTAAAGAATCGTTAGGGTATCCACAACGCAGATCTATCAATTTGAATTTCGTCATTCGTCGGTCGAATAATTACGCCAGTGATAATGTAATTATTGAGTTTTACGATTCGGAAAATAAGTATCTGACACGTTGAGTTTATGCAACTTGAAACAGGAACAGCCGCGAGTCTAAAAGGAATGGAAAGAAAGAGATATCGAGATCAGGATGATAATTGCGATAATTTTACGAGTGTCTGATTATAGGCCTCGTTTGGAATTCCTATTAAATATATGTCGGATGATGGAAAAAGTTGACGTCCTTGTTAGCCCTGTGTGATTTTCTTTGTCCCGATACTAACTGGTAAGATGTAGGTTCCTGGTGATCTTGCGTCAGACAAGTTGAGCGTTTCTAATGCACTTTTTTCTTCTCGGTCTCGCCGAGAGTCTCCACGGGGGCATCGTTCTGATCGTTTTAGATCAGCTACCGTGAACACGTCGCGATGATTTCCTCTTAAACCCTTTAAGCGTTTCCGTCGAGCATGCTCGTCGTGAAAAGATGGAATTTTTTTTTTGTATACTCGTCGCGTAGAACAAAATTCGCTGTTGCTATTTAATGTAAAATTTAGGTAGATTTTGTTATATTTGGGTATATATATGTATATAATTTTAGCACATTTTGGAACATTTCAAGGCAACAAACGAATAAAATAATGGGAATTGTTGGGGGAAATCTGACGCAATCGATACGATGCAGAAATAAATTAAATTTATCCCTAATCATTTTAATTTTGCAAATATTTGATTTTTTTAATACTTTTTTTTATGAATGGACGAGAATTCAAGTTCTTTTCTCCATATTTTGAATTTTTAATGTTTTATTTTTTTTTTTTTTAATGGAATAATCTTCAAAAAATAAAATGTTGAGTTCTGCAAATACCGTAAATACCAATAAAATTAAAAATTTTTCAAAGAAACACCAAAGAAATTTATCATTTTGTTACAATTTAAGCATGTTCTCAAAATAAAACAAAAGGGGTTAAACGATCACGTTTAGAAACTCGACGAACTCGGTTAATTGTAAGAATGAACGATCGAGAAAATTTGAAACATTATTTTTTTTTTACTCCAAAAAATGTCAATGTTCCAATTGAGGATTACAGAGAACAAAAAAAATGATAACTTACATACTTGCATTTTAGTAAGTACTTACAGGGAAGTAAAATTTTACATTTTAATAAAAGGTGTACTTATCACATCCCCTTTGATCTTCAATTGTTTGCGTGTCGAGATTGGTCTAAAAAATGTCGGCCAATCTCCCGTTTGAGAGCTGTTTTGAACGAACTCGTCGATTCTATTTTGAGTTAAAAGAATCGTCGATTATAAATACGAGCGATCTGAATTGAGAAATAATATCACTTTCGTGTTATTTTGTCATAACCTGCTTTAATCTGATAGATGGAAATATCTTACTAATGTCAAATTGGAACTTCAATATCAATTATTGAGAAGATTTATGTCCACGATTCGGTTTTATTTATTTTTAGCTTATTACTCATTAATTTTAACTGCACGTGCAAGCAAATTAGAAGTTCGAAAGAAACGACGTAAAAGAAATATTCGAAGATCGAATTTCTTGACGTAATTGAAGTTAAGGTATTCTTTACTGGTATTATGATTTTCGATGAAGGCGATATCAGGGGGTTGGATTCGAACGTTAAGATGTCGGGGAAGATTCGCCCGCGGGCAAAGTCCGGAGAAAAAGAACAGCTGAAAAGTGTAGGTAGAGAATCGGACGACAGCTATAGAGAAGCAACATTCTCCTCCTGTTTTGTTTCTTGGAACATGTTGATCATCTACACGCAAACTCGTCTGTTCAGATTCTGGTTTTCGTGAATTTCTCGACCGAAAAAAAATCCAAAGAAAGTGACTCTTTCGTGACTCTTTCCTTGTAATTTGATTCCTCTTCTTTATTATTCATTCTGTCATTTTCTCTCCGCTTCATTATTATATTGCCTATATTACATTTACGTACATACTGATGTTCAATATGTTTAATAATCGATTGAATTTAATTTAATCTGCAGGTAACGTGATCGTCCAACTTCTTCATAGTTTTTTCTTTTTTTTCTCGAAATGTCACGCAAGCACGAAGCTTGTTCTAAATATTACATAAACATGAAGCCGATTGAAATAAAACAGCGTCGTTTGTTACATTGTTCCGTTACACGCAGAACGAGCTGCGATTTAAATTAACTTTATCAATCAACTTCGTTTAATAATTCTCGTCATGACAAATACGTATTACACATTTGTGTAATATTTTAGAAAGCCTTAAATATTGCCTATAGAAATACATTTGATTCTCGCAATGTTGCGGAACTCGTTACCATCCAGATCATTATTTTGAAATTTATTTTCTGCACTTATCGTTGCGAATTGCTTTTATATTTGTATTTTGTACGATATCGATATTTTTACGATACTTTCCTTTCATGGAATATGGAGGCTTTTTTTCGAAAGATTCGCTTATCGGTGTAATTTTTTTTAGAAGAAATACTCGTTCGTTTTGTTCTATAATCTTTGATTTGCCAGATCAAGTGAAGCAATGTTTGGCTCCAAATTAGCCAATCTTGCTTTATTAGCCGGTTCCATTGTAGCATGCTCGTTTTGTATCAGGCTCTTGCCGCGTTGTTCTTTCCCTCTATTCGATCCCTTCTACTCCACATTTTTCGTTCCCTTCGTTGAAGAACGTCCGGACTAAGAGCTTCACTCGCTTGCATCATCTTTCATACGGTATTTTCTAGCTTGTTTATAAATTGGAGTTTCATTTTAGTTTTATGCAATTTTTGTTCTCGTATCCGCAAAAGGATACTGCATAGCGAAAGATCGCTTTATTAATAAACAACGTAAACAACAAGTATTATAATTAACAAGTATTATTTTGAAATAATATTAGTACAATGTAGAGCCTTTTGTAAATTCCATATTTTGCAAGAATCCACCGCAAATGGCTCCGCTTGTTCGAATCAAACCAAATATAGTCGATCAATTCTTCACTTTGAATCCTTTATTCTTCATAAAGAAAAAAAAATGTCTACGTCTACAAACAAATGTTACCGAGAAAACATTCATGAATCTTATCATTGAATGTTATTAAATATCGAGAAACAATTATTATACGACAGAGACATCGCTCTGTCGAACCAACTGCGCGACCGAATGCAAGATTGATCTCGAGCATCGTTCCTTTCTGTTTCGCGCGTTGCCAAATATCGACAAATAGCAACTCAACCGGTTAAATCAAATTAATCAAAATTAATCCAGATTCGTTCTTCTCGATGACGGTCGAACGTCGCATTCTGATCGGAACAAAGAAACAAACTAATTAAACTCGTCAAACTGAAGTTGACTCGCTTTGCCAAATCGGGCCATTTCGCCCTCCCCCTTGTTATTTATCACATGACATTCGATGGAAAGAAGTGGCGGCTGGACCAGCGTTTAGAGAAGCGATTCGTCCGGCCGTTTTTCTCTCCCGTTGAGCGCCAAACTTGGTTCGCCTCTCCCCCGTCTTCTGTCTGCGACCTTTTTTCATTTTTTCTTCTTTCACAGCGATTCTCCTCGTCCTCTTCGTTGTCGTGGTTGTCGTGTCTTCTTGTGGTTGTTCTTCTCCCGACCGTGGCGAAGGGGAAGAGGGAGGGAGAGACAGGCCCAGGGCTATCGTAATTTGTAGCGCAAGGCCTCCTCTCTGTTGCAACAGAGAGTTCTCTCCGTTCTGCGGAGAACCGATTCGACTTTTTTCTCTCTCTCTCCTCGAAACACGTGTACTGCGTACACGTACGCGAAACCTGGCCCTCGGTACCATATAATTACGGTGAAAGCCGGCCGATGGTCCGGCGGTGTGTGGTGCGTAGGGGCAGCTTGGTCGAGTCAAGTGGTCGACACATTGGCGCGGCGGCGGCGGCGGCTGCATCGATTGCCTCCGCCGCCTCTGCCGCCGGCTAGCTGCTAGCTTTCCTCTCGAGGGTGTTTCTTCCTTCGTCAGCTACTTTTCAGGCCGGCGTGCATACTGTACGTATGCACATACATATATCCTAGCTTTCTCAGCGCGCTTCTCTTGAGAGAAGCGGCCTTCGATTGATCCCAATTGAGTTAGAAATCGTTAACAAAGTCTGATTGGTCTGCATTCGACGGGAGGAGAAACAAGGGCCAGCCGCTCGTCGCACTTTCCCACGACGGTGTCGCAACTCGTATTATTAAAAGAGATATTATACTTGACGATTTTACAGAACAAGACTATAGGATGTTTTGCTTGTATAGGGTGAAAAACTGAAAGAGTTATAAACTTGTTCGTTCTCAATCTTTTTTATTTTCTTTTTTTTTCCGTAGGTTAATTATATTAATTGTATTTCCGAATAAAATAATGTTATTTTTGTTTCATTCAGTCTTTCAGTAGTCACCCTATATATATATATATATATATATATCCTTTCCGATTTGTGCATTGTTCTTGGCCAAAGTATAATACCTTAGGACGATTCATACCTATCAACGGCGACGGGGATCCCGTTGTACGAATATTTCATTGATCGACGCTTGATCGAAATTCATAGAAGCAGCTAAATTTAGTCTGTTCTACGTACATATAAATCTTATCTCTTCCTCTTACATTATCTATTCAATGAAATTGAGGGAAGAAAGAAATCTTTCTCTCTCTCTTACGTTATTTGCGTAATCTGGGTTGCATTTTTTTTTTTCTTTTTTCCTTCGATCAATCGTTACTCTCAAAAGTGATGACCTCTCGCGACTTAACCCGGCCAATTGAGAGTCAAGAGGTGGTTACTCGCGTCGGTGGCCCGAAGAATTTCACTACACCGGCTGTACACGTTTCCGTTCCATCTGTCCAGATGCAAATAGCAGCGTCTAATATTTTACTGCAACGTGTTCCTTACGTTGTAAAACGTTTCGGCCTTTTTTTTTTTTTTTTCGCGTGTGCACATCCAAGTAGGCCAAGGGAAATAAGACTTTAACATCGCGGCAAGAGCGCAATATTAAGGGCGTCTTTCGTTGAGTGGATAGCAGACGTGCTTATTTTTGTACTATATCAACGGTGAAACAAAAAAATGTTGTTTGAGAAGCGCGAGGTATTTAGATATTGGTAATAATGATTACCTTCATTATTTAATTAGTAATTATTATATCCCAACGATGTACAGGCAATAGGGTTTTCATTTCATGCCGGCAAATTCTATTAGAATCTCGTAACCACAGATGTCTATTGCAATTTGCATTTGACGTCGTCCTAAAATTGATTTCCATACCCGTATCTTTCTCTTATCGGCACAGTACGATTACATTGCCCTGCAACAGGCGAGATAGCAAGTTATCAATCATGCCTTCGTCGTGCTGTTAAAACGATTGCAGTATATACAGATGTGATTGCTCAAAAATCGGACGTGCGTACTTTCGTCCGAAAAATTGGTAACGTCTTTGATTGAAATAAAAAGGGAGGGGGAGGGGAAGAAAAGAAAGAAAGAAAAAAAACGAAGTAGGTCAGCTTATTGATTCGCCGAACGGTACGAGCTATAAAGGGAAGAAAAATGGGGGGGGAGGAAAAAAAAGCGGGTGGAACTGCGATTTCTGTTCGTTGTGGCATTAATTTCTCGTTGATTTATACAAGCTCCATTCTCACAGGGATTCAGTGCGTTATCCGTACTCTCTCTCCCCCTCAGGTTTAGCTCGCGAACAGCGTACCGAGATCTTGATAGTAGACTAGCTTCCTATTTGATTTATTGTAAATTAGCCGCGCTGAGTCTGAATTATTGCAGCGTTAAATTTCGCCGCTGCTTCCAACTGATTGTTGTAAGTAGCGAGTAGCTCTAGATACGAATAAACGGGGAATTACGTTCGCGGTTAACCGACGAATGGCTGTTCAATCGTCGGTTTTTCGAAGAGCTCGGCACTCTCGACTTTTTTGCATTTTCTTCGCATCGTCGTCAAACGACGTGCTCCCTCTTTCCAGGTTCCAACGAATCGAAACGGTTTTTTGATGCCGTTCGTCGATGAACGACGAAGAATTTCTTCGCCCTCGGTCTTCCTCCTCGCCCTCCTCCGTTTTCGTTTGGACATCGTTCCGCTTAAAATCGTTTTCATTTGCTTCGCTCCTGGAGGAAGCATTTTACGCCTCTCCTCCTCTCTCCCTCCCGGTTCTTTCGTTTGATCTTCCAAGAGCTGTCTTAAATACTCTATATCCTGTTTAAGGGCAGAGGGAGAACAGTTTTAAGATCAAACAGAGCCGAACGAAGCCGTGGTGGTTTAATTGACCTCCCAGTCAGAGATCGAAGACGCGCGCGATTTTCAACAACTAAGATTTTCAACGTTCTTCAATTGAAAGTTCCAACACTCGTTCCGCGTTCTCGAGAAGTGTCGCGTTTAGTATCGGTTCAGCGAGTAGCGAGGTGCTCGGAGGAAAATATTTGCCGAGGTGAGAAGTTGCTTTTGGCTGACGAGTAATTTGGACGATCGAGAGAGAGAGAGAGAGAGAGAGAGAGAGAGAGGGCGATTCGCGAAATGGATTAGGGCTGCTTATGAGTAATGTCTTAATTTTCTTCAAATCGTAGCGGCGCGCGTGTTTTAAAATGAAGAAAGAAGAAAGTAAAATGGCAGAAAATACATATTGTACTCTCAATTGTTAATAATCGATCGGAGCAAAAGGTCGTCATAAAATCTTGTTACACATTAATTAAAATAAATAGTTGTTATTTATTTAGTAAACAGTAATTTAACTTATTGTAACATAATCTATATTTTATAGTTAAATATTTAAATAGTAAAATATTTATAATTGACATTTAGTATGTTTACTGCTAAATTGCATCGTAGATTAAAACTGTACTAACTCTTAAACGAAATAAAATTTTGTACCAGTATCAAAAAACGACACTACTTACGGGTGCTCCTAGTAATCGTGCGTGGCAAAAATTTTTCACGCGAATCGCTGAAGAGGCGGGAGAGATTCGTGCAAGGTCGATTAGACGGAAAATTGGTAGAGTGGTCGTTGACGTTTTTATTACTCATAGACTGAAGATGTTTGCACGTCTATAAAGCTGGAAAAATATTTGGAATGAATGTACTTGTAATATTGCAACTTGCTAAATCATCTCTGATATTTTCATTATTCGTAGACCAATTTTTATAAATTTGCACATTTACAGAAAACATTTATAAAAAAAAGAGGTAGGAACATTAAGAAAAAAACATGCATATATTTATTATAGAAACATGGAAGTATTATGATATTGCAACTTGCATAAGACAATAGATTACGTGTCTTTAATTATGCCAAAAGTTTCTTCCCACCTATTCTTTTTTTTTAGTAAAACATCGAAACATTATATAAGAAAAACTAATTTCATTAATTTGAATTTAATTTGAATTTAAGTCAAACATGATTTTTGGCTTACCCTATGTTAACAAACATATGAGACTGCATAGAAATTCAATTTCTAAAAATTCCTGGCAGCTAAAATTTCTGCTAGTTAGACGTTAGTTGGCGCGAAATCGAGCAAGTTTAACAACAGCGGCTGATAATTACTGGCGCATCGGTTCTTTTCATGTCTTTGGATAGGCAGTATCTACGAGGCCTCTGAGGAGGCGCGCCTAAATTTCGAGTGGCATTGTGCACGAAAGGCGAAAAGACTAGGGATATTATTAATGATCGTGCCGGCCGGTTTCATACCAAGCATTTCACAAGTGGCATGCGAACGCTGTGAAAAAGTAGTTCGAGACCCTTTGCGAATTTGCCCTTTCGCAAAAGTGGGAGAATTTTAAAGGCCTCTTCTTCTCTTCCTTGAGTAGATATCACGCGATCTCGAACACATCGTGATTAGTCAGATGACCTGTGCTCGACAAACTTTCGGACGCGAGAATGAGGCCTCACGCTTTATATCACCCTTGAAATTTTGAAGGGCGGGTCAAAAGTCACCTTCTACTCGAATAAATCCGCAACTTGTTAATTATACGTTTAAAAAAAATTTTTCTTTCCAATAATTTTTAAAACATAATGAAAAAATTCATGTTTGGATTTAAATTTAATTCAAAACTAATAAAATTAGTTTTTTCTTATATATATATATGATGTTTTATAAAAAAAAAAACTTTGTTTATTAAAAAACTTTCCAGTACTTTTGCTCTGTTACGACTTATTCCTATTAGAAATTGACGGGCAATTTGTACACCAATTAATACTTAATTCAATTGAAATAATTTACTATTATTTATTATATATATTATATATATTAAATCTTCTTTCAGATTAATATTAAAATTAATTATTCCAAAAATATAATTTTTTATAATTCATTTGTCCTCAAATCACACTACATTTTGATTTAAAATATTTGATTTAAAATATTATTTTATAAAATTTTTTAATTTACAATTAATTTTTACTTATAAATCTTAATAACAATACATAAATATAATTTCAGTATTTCTTATCGCGGATTATCAAATTAAATAACAAATTTCCCTAAAAAGATTAAAAGGCCTCCATGTTAATTTATTTTAATGATTCAACATTTGTTTAATATTTTAATATTATTGTATAACATTACAATACGTATACACCTTGTATAACAGTTTACATGCGAAAATCATACGTGTGATTATACACAACACACGTACGTATGTGCATACATAATCGCCGGTATTACGATATCGAGTGTTCTTCCTGCAGGAATTATTTTCTCGACTACGTGAGGGCATTTCCGTCGATAGGTCTGGAGTAGCGGAGTATTCGTATCTTTTCTTTCCTTAGACACTTTCTCGTGTACGAAGTGTCCCCAGGGAGTTTCAAACTGTCTTCTCTCCAAGAATAGCCAGTGTGGTCCAGGATTTTCCATTTCTTGGAACGTCTCCATCGATCGGACACTTTTTCGTCTGCGTTCTCTCCCTCTTTCTTTCATCCCTTCTTTTGTTTGTTCTCTTCTTCCCCCTGTCTTCCCCCTTTTCTCCTTTTACGTGTTACACGGTGCTTTTATAATCCGCACGAAAAATATCTCTTTTCAACGCGGTTGCACGTTGCTTTCTCCACACACGCGAAATACTGTGTTATATACTGTTTGGTCTCTTTTTTTTTTTTTTTTTATCACGAGGGTGTCGGTGCTCGATGTCCCCCCCCCCTCGGCTGAAAATCAATTTTTTGAAAGCTCCTGCAGCTCTATCGCCCGCACGGTTTCGCGCGATATTAAATCCGACGTTAAATCTGATACGTGTTTCGCTCGCGCGGATCAAGAAAAAAGTTGAACGATCGTCCGAATATAAAATGCAATAACAGATCTCCGGGAGAGGAAAACCGAAAAACGCACGAAAGAGTATGAGATGGAACAGCGTCTCTTTTTCTGTAATTCTCACACGACGAAGCAATCGTCAACGATCAAGAAAATGAATTTGTCTATTTTACTTTGAGAGAAAACGTCGTAGTCTTCTAATAGTAAACGATCGTCGCGACAGTTAATTGAAGGGTAAGAAAATTCATTTTCTCTTCGATCTCGTTTCCTCGTGTCGTTTCTTTCCTTTTGCATTTTTTCTTTTCTTTTTTTCGAATCAATTTCGACATTTCCCGCGGAAAAAATCCAGGAAAAGCAGAACGCCAATACGTAATCGGAATTCGCAATTACGCGGCCGTGATTACCGCCGCGCGTTGCCGGCAATTCGATACGTACGTACGCTTGGAAAAAGAAAGGAAGAGAAAAAATTCGCTCGACGATTTGAAAGGTTGAGACAGACGCGGCAATAATGACTGTCCAAGCCACGTAAATTACCTATTTGCAGTTGAAAAGCACGTGTACCTTGCGATTACTTTCGAGCGTACACGCGAACTTGTTTGAACGAGTGAAGGAAAACGAGACGGAGGAAATTTCGTGGCTGTCGCCATCGTATATTCTATATTCCTTTTTTTAACAGCGAAAAAAAAAAAAAAGAAAAAACAGAAAAAAGCCGGCTTGAAATTAATAGGGATTGCTTAACACTAAGTTGAAGTTTTGTGGACATTTCTTGTCTATGCCTACTTCAAATTGGCGAGTGAATGAAACCAATTTCGTGCGTATTCCTCAATCGATTTCATTATTTTTGGAACAATTTAATTATACGCTGTCAGTATTTATAAATTTAATTATATGACGTTACATGGCTGAGAAATATTCATCGTGCTATCATAATTCATAAGAAATAAATTCATAAGAAATTCAACATGAAACGGAGTAAATGCTCTATCAAACATTGAGGCCATTTTGGAGGCCATTTGAGATATCAGATTTTCGATACTCAAGACTTTCCTTTGCCCCGGTTTATTTCACTGTCGTTTTTCATGAATCTCTGCAAGTTCAACGGTAATGGTTCTCTCGAATGGCATTCGAGCTACTCGAAGATACTCCGATTCAATTTCCCTAATTACTGAAACACTGTTGTCGAAATATTCCGCTCGTTCGTTTCATTTATTCGACGTACGTTTTTCTTCTCTCTCGTAGTATTAATTGAATACAGAGATTTTTGCGAGAGACTTTTGAGAGGAGAGGCCAATCAAAACATTGAAACGAACGCTTAGGAGAGGAGACGAGCCATTCGGTGCACGCAATAATGGATAAAACGAGGCTCTCATCTCATTCAGTTCAAGGGAGGATTCCTTTTTCTGCACTATTTATACGCTAAGCTCTGAAGGTCAATCTATGCTCCTCGCCGTAAACTCTTCTAATGTCATTTATAATAAAAAAACTTCCCTGGTAAATATTTCAATAAATACGGGCGGAATCTCTTTTATCTAAGGAACTAATAGAGAGGCAAAAGGACAAGGTAACTTAAGAATAGAACGAAGCGATATATCCGCGTGTTTAGTTTTACGTATAACCTCTATAATTTAACAGAAAAGTAAAAAATAAATCGAGAGCATGCAATTGTGTATTAGAAAATTTTGGCCAACCCAATGTTTCATACTAAAACATTTCTTTTTTAACACTAGAACTACCAAAATGGTCAAAATAATCAATTTATAATTTAGAAACTTTTTAAGTTAGAAATTTATAAGTTAGAAATTTTATAGCGAAGTTTTTTAAATTGGAAATTTGTAAATTAGAAATTTTATAGTGAAATTTTTTAAATTAGAAATTTTATAGTGAAATTTTTTAAGTTAGAAAGTCATAAGTTAGAAATTTTATAGTGAAATTTTTTAAATTGGAAATTTATAAGTTAGAAATTTTATGGTGGAATTTTTTTAAGTTAAAAATTTACAAGTTAGAAATTTTATAATGTTTTTAGCGATTTAGATAATTTTTTTTCGTAAAACGTATAAATAAATGCTTGTGTACTCTCCATTGTACTATAAAGTTCTTCTATTTCTTTTTATTTCTTTTATTTTCACGTCTCTAATGGAAATTTTATGTTTTAATCGTCGGCCTAGTTAGTTAACCTCTTGCGCTGAAATGACGTGCCACGCATGTCGAGAATTTTTTTCTCCCAAAATTGCAATATTTCCTCAGTTTTAAGTATAACCCAGGCAGAACGAATAATAAATTTATTACTTCTCAATAATTTCTATCCAGTGACAGTCATGCCGACGAGTTCAAAAAGAAAGCGACAAATTATTGTATACGGTTCGGTCACTCGTTATGGTCCGCAATCAGTTGCCAGCGCAAGTGGTTAAATATCAAGTCGACATAAAAGACGAAAAATCGCATGAAAATGGATTTATAATACATGTTTATAAAATCACATGAAAATGGATTTATAATGCATGTTTATAAAATCACATGAAAATGGATTTATAATATATGTTTATAAAATACGAACATCACGTCGACTCTCTTTGCAAACAGTGCAGACTCAGAGCAACTCTCGTTCCTTCCCCGTGAATCACGTTTACGAGGTCACTCGGCTACATAAATTAGCCTGTATCAGAGGCATCGATCGGCACCGAAATCGTGTAGGAGTCGTCGATTTTCGTCGTCGAGGGAAGAAGCCAGGTTCGATCGTTCGATACGTAGTACGAAGTACGCTGGCAGTTAAGGGTTGAACGGCGTTGGAACATCGGGGGAATTAGATCAGGGTGAGGCTGGATGTTTGAAAACTGAACCCGTCGCGCTCGATGAATAGATAATTCTGTGGTATCAAGATCAGAGTTGAGCGCGCGCGAATTTTCGCAAAATATACTATCTAGCCGGCGCTGGCAGTTGGTAGCTTGATAACCAACCAACGTGCCGTTTACCGTTACCGGAACGTTATTTTGCCTGTAATCACGGATTTAGCGTTGAGCAATTAGTCGCGCGAAAATTGAGAGCCGTACTCGCGGCTCGGGCTTACTCGATTGACAGGAAATAAATAGTCTCGAGGCTGAGCTGATTAAAAANAAGTATGCCACGGTTATTTCTGGCCTTCATATTTGCACAAAGATATAAGATACATTATATACAACTTGGTAAGATTTTTGATATATAGAATATAACATGGATATAGAATATGACATATGTCAAACTGTTTATATGTTAAAAATCTTACCAAGTTGTATATAATGTATCTTATATCTTTGTGCAAATATGAAGGCCAGAAATAACCATGGCATACTTAATTTTAACAATATTTCTGAATGAATTTCTTTCCACGCTTCTTCTAATTTCTTCCATAAGTCTTTTTTTTTCTTGATTTTGGATACATTTCTGAAGACTTCTGTCAAATTCATCCCAAAATACATCGATTCGATTTTTTAAATATACATAAATATTTTTGATATACTTTGAAATATTTATTCAGACCACATACATTAAATATCAGTTTTGTTTTCAAATATTATTATAAAATACAGTAAATAGAGTACATGTAACAAGATTGTAACCAGATTAATAAAATTAATCCGGCAAGGTATATCTATGTTCTAGTAACTGTTTAGATCAAAATAAGCAAGTGACTTATGAACAATGTGTACATACCTCTGGATATTCGATTGGATATAGAGTACTCGATGATTGATATTCCTGATGCAAAGATAAAAAAAAAAATGTTACCCGTTTCCCGAAAGCACTTATGTGTAAATTGCAATAATTAAGTGCAAATTGTTGTGCACTTTTTATTATTTTGATATTTTTAAGGGACGAAGGCTGAAAATAAAAACCGAAGATAATCTAGTTGCGATGCGTTATGTAAGAAAATAACAGTGACTAGAGGTACTTGATTACCAGACCGTGGTTAATCGCGTTTCAAGATAAAAATACTTGCTAGCTGTTACAATATCAACTTCCTACGCCTTGTATCTGCCCGTTCGAGCATCGGTCGCATTCGCGAACCAATCCCCGAGATGTCGTAATCTTGCACTCTAAAATTGCATTTGATTAATACGTTAGCAACATTCGCGGAAAGAATCGCCACGTTTTTAGCCAGTTATGATTGCAGCGTATTTCGAGCCGACGTAGTCGACGTAGAACGAGAACGGAAGAAGGTCAGGGATAAAAAAAAAAAAAAAAAAAAAGAAGAGAAAAAAGATGATACTGATCTCCGTGTCTGACCCCGTTTAATAACGCGGAACTCGTTACCCTTGAGCTTCCCATTGATTCAGGAATCAGGCACCCGATTGTTCGTCTTCGGCGATAGAATACGCGATTATGAACGATAACAACCGCCTTTCAGGGGATCGTCGTTGATTTCGGGACATTGTATCTTACGTTGTCGTGAAATTAAAAGACACCACTTTTCTCTCTTTTTCTTTTACTTTCTTCTTACAGAGTTCTAAACCATTTGGTCACTTGAGCGCGTATCTTCCTTTTTTTAATTTCGTTATGCATTTGTTCTTAATAAATTCACTCGAGTAAGATCACAAAATTGGACGATTTTAAAATTTGTAACGATCTTGCAATTTCTCGGTTTGATAAAAAAAAAAAAAATCTGTCTTCTAAAAAAAGGGAAAACAGCGAAGAAGCTTTTCCTTTTTATTCGTAGTACTATTACTCACTTCTTTTTTCTTTGTCATCTGTTCTTAATAGATTTACTCGAATAAAATTACACGGGATAATAATGAAACTTCTCCGATTTTAAAATTTCTAACAATCTCGCGATTTCTCGGTTTGATGAAAAAAAAAAAAATTAGAGTAAAACAGGAAAGCAATAAAAAAAAAAACCATTTTCTTTTTATTCGTGCTGCAACGACATTCACCGTTTTTGGACTCTCGTCCGGTTTCTCGAATTTCTTGAATTGTTTCGGAGCGCGGTAACCGGATTATTTCGAGCAACGAAATAGCACAGCGAAATCTCTGTGGCATCAGCCGGGTTTAGCCGTACAATTACTCGGCTAGAGAGGGTGTGCGATCTTCGAGTTGCTCCGACACATCGGTGGCCGAATTTCGCGGGGCGAACAACACCAAGATATCTGAATATGTGAATATTCGGCTACCATTCAGTCAGAGCAGAACGTTACAACGTTTCTTTAATTGCAAAATATGTATATACTTCGAAAGTATATTTTTACTTATTTTATTTATTATTCATATATAAAAAAAAATTCATATATGAAAAAAATTCTTACAATATTTGTTTTTACGTATATATCATTTCGTACGTATGTGTATTATATAAAGCGTATTTCAAGTAAATAATTAGAATAATAACAAAGCGCTAGTATAATATTTCGTCATATTATATAATATATATAATATAATATATAATACTATATTATATAATATTCACTACATTGCACAGTAATAAAGCAAGAGTACCTTATTGTGAACATATTGGTGAAATTTGATATGAATCTAATGAGTTTAATGAAATTTGTTATGAAAATGAATATTGTATAATATAATATAATATATAATATATGTCTTATTGCAGTGTAATGTAGTAAATATTATATAATATGGTATTATATATTATATTATATTATATAATAATTCATTTTATATTCATATAATATTATATAATAGTCACTACATTGCACAGTAATAAAGCAAGAGTACCTTATTGTGAACATATTGGTGAAATTTGATATGAATCTAATGAGTTTAATGAAATTTGTTATGAATATAAAATGAATATTGTATAATATAATATAATATAATATAATGTATAATATATTATATTATATATAATATGTAATACTATATTATATAATATTCACTACGTTACACTATAATAAGGCAAGACTACCTTATTGTGAACATATCGATGAAATTTGAAACCAATTAGCAAGCTAACATATAAACAGATATTACAGGAGATTTAGTGCAAACGTGATATATTCAGTCAAGTATTAGAATACAGCGTGGATGGTCGTCTCGAGCATACAATGAGAGCTAAGAAGTACTTAGGCTCGTTGATACAATGGATAATCAACTGTTTAAGTAGTTCCGTGACTATCATTCATACTAACACATACTCGTAATAAATGTCTTGCAGTTTCTATGTACATTTCCAGATTTGTTTCAAACTTTACTAATATAATCGTGGTAGCCGCGTTTCATTGCTGCAAACTCGTGTCTCTGCGAGTGTTTTCCACGCGTCAACATTCCAACGTTGAAATTCTCTTGATTCAGAAAAGTCCTTCATTTTCGTCAACTTTTAATAATGAAATATTGTTCCTTATACTGCGTATAATTGCCTGAGACAAAGTCAGAGATCGGCGTGATCGAAACACAAAATTTCCGTCAGAGTAAAAAAAAAAATGTTAAGTAAAAAAAAAAGAAAAATAGAGAACTTTACAATGTAATTAAGTACACAAGTTTTTACCTAAGGCTAGATTTTACGAAAAATCATTTGAATCTCTAAAAATACACTGTTTGGATATATCTGTGAAATATCCAACGATAATTATAAATTAATCATTTCGATCATTTTGGTAGTTCTAGTGTTGAAAATCCTTGTTCGAAAGTTTGCATGTTTCGAAGAGATTTTGATAAGAAATATTTTGAGTTGAAAATGGAATATTTTGTGGAATAATGGACTGAATGAATGGGAAAGGTTCTTCGTGCGATGAATTGAATTGGTCGAAATTAGCTCGTGCGATTATAAGAGATTAAGGGACGATACATGTATGTACGTATCCCCTTACATATCTAGGATAAAAAGTACACTTATCGTCGAGATATTTTTCCCTCCAGGACTAAATGGGAATTGAACTTCTTATCGCTTTCAGGGGTGTACATTGAATTTTAAAGATTTAAAAAAAAAAAAATCTTGCAACGTAAGGTGTAAATGTCGTGTTGTTTGCCAGCTGCGAAACAAAAGTAATCAATTGATTTTCCAAATGGACCAACAAACCTGGTGTTTGTCGTAGCCGACGTAGAGAAATATTATTTTTTTGCAAAAATAACGGTTATTCGAGATTTCAATCGTGATTTCTCCGTTGAAAATACAATCTTCTTTTATATATCGGGAGGGGAAAAAAAGCACCCGGAGTTATCAAAAAAGTTTTACGACACGTGGTGGCAAAAATATTGAAAAATATAAGGATAATCGAATGTAAAATAACTATCGGCAAATCCAACAGTTTCGCAATATTTCTGAAATATCCGTCGAAATTTCTATGAAAATTTAGGCGCGAATTTTGACCGTTCAGTTTTTCGGTGACAAATTTTGCAACGATACTCTATTTCTATTGCGAGATAGCCTTTATTTTCCGATTTATGTTCGGTGCAAGGGTTTTTGTAAGATTATATTTCGAGCACTCGAAGATCTCATTTTCTTTTGGGGGAGCAGGACAGTTTGACGGGACTAAAAATGACGAATACTTTGGAGGGCTGGTAAAACAAAAGTGCGTTTGATTGACATGAGCTTTTGTGGTTTGTTTGAACACATTATGAACTATAGAAAGCAACATTAAATGAGAAAAAAAAGAGGGCTCTTATTTAACTTTCTAACGGCATCCTTTTTTTTCATAACTTTTTTTTTTTACATTGCCTATCGGTGTGCATGATTTCAGCCAAACAGGATTAGTTGCAACAAAAAAGAGAAAAAAGTTCAAAAGTAAACAATATTCTCTAGGGATTGACGATTCAACATTTTCATTTCTGTGAAAATTATGAAACTAACAGCTATGTGTTTTTGATGTATCGAATTTATGCCAAAAGTTTCTACGTTTTTTTTTGTTTATGTTTCTCGAAATTGTTAAAAATTAAAAAATGTTCGATCGTCAATCCTTAGTAAATGTTACACGAAAGATACGCATCAAGTTTCACAGTAATTGGTTGGTTAGATTCCGAGATATCTTGCACACCGTTTCTAAAAACCTAGTTTTGAGAGAAACGCGTTTAATGTTTCAGAACGTCATTTTTCACACGTATCCTTTACTTACTTTTTTTACTTATATATATATCGCGGCTCACAATTCTTACGATTCACAACTAAATTGAATCCAAGTCCCCTGATATTCGATTCGCCAAAAAGTAATATTTGAATCACACGATTTGCACTTTATAATACTGCTTAAAGTTGTAAACAGTGATACAAATTCAATTATTCTGTATCCGCGGACTTATTATTATACCCCCAAATAAGTCGTTTTAAAGGCTAGGACCTTTTGTATCTTATTTCTAAGACTTCAAGATTACTATTTAAAACAAAACAAGACAAATCGATTTGTGAAAATTTCAAACTGTCCTGTCCCCTTAAATTATATTTTCATCACGTGGAAACAATATAGGAATTGAAAAAACGTATTGTGAATCTTTTATTACTTTTTTCTCGTCGAGGTCTGTCTACACTTTAGTCGTAAGGTAGAGAAGGAGAAGACAGCCGAGGAAAAAGACATCGAGCCAATTCGTTCGATTACGCGATGACGATCGAAAGTGAAATCGCGACAAGCGTGCAAGAAATGCTCGACGCGCCTCTTGAAGTGAAAAAGCGGCGCACGAGGAAACAGGAAGTCGATGGGGCGGCCATCGACGACGATTGAACGCGAACGACGACCGGGGTTTTCTAAAATTCTTGCGAGCTGGAACTTCTCGTTGTTCGATTTTCCAAGGTGTTGCGTATCCTACGCCGTGGTTTGACCAAATTTTTGAAATCTGAATTAATTAAAAAATTTTAGAATTGAATAATATTCTCACTAATTTTAACTGAATTAACTACTGTTACTTTAAACTAATATTCGTGAGCTCGGTTTACGCCAAATTTGTTCGTTTGTTTAAAAAATTAACTGATTCGCGTTAATATTGGAAAATTGTTAGCCCGTCGATATTTTCTGACTTTATGCATTTTACAAACCAGTTTACGCCCGTGTTTCCGAATTCAGAACGTCGTCCTAATTCTCGCAGTAACCGAGAAGCGATTTTACCGCTCTTTCTTGAGAGAAAATTGTCAGATGAGAAGTTATGCTTCCTAATACGTAACAACACTTCCACAATTTTGTTACAAAGTCTGTTAATTTTCTTTTTGTTACCTGTCTGTGTCAGGTTAATCGATAAATTGGTACGTATTTTCTGTAATGAAACGCTAACGTAAGAAGACCTCTACAGTTCTGTTAGATCTACAGATCTGTTAATTTTCTTGTTACCTGTCTGTGTCAGGTTAATCGATAAATAGGTATTTTTGTTGGTAACAAATATGATAAAACACTGACAGTCACGATGTATCTTTCATTGTAATCCATCTCAATAATAGTATTCTTTTTTTAATAATAATTCCATCTTGTTAATCATCGAGTGTGAAACTTTTGATAGAAAAATGGAGCAGCCTGACGCTCTCATTTACATATACGTCTCTTAAAAAGACACTAAATAAATATCAACTTCGATTTCCAGTCGCTTTCCTCGTTCGTTCGTTCCGGGCATTATCTTATCAAGTGCGCGCGGAAAAATGCTTTTCTGGCGGATCGTCAGATGATCGACGTACTCTATTGCGTCTGACATATTCTTAGATTTTGCGTGCTTGGCAATCATTATGCCGTATTTTTTCTTTTCTCCAAGTTAAATGGAGTATGCTGCGAATCTCGTTCACGTATTGCGTCTTGGATTTGAATCGCGATTATATCATCACTGCCGAGCGTATCAATTCAGTGGCCTCTCTCAAGCAGAATTAGGATACTTCTTTGCGAACGTGATTGTCAACAGATTGCGTATTTCTAAATTTCTAAATATAATAGATCCAATCTTGGTGTATTCTCTCGGTTAATTTTCGATTCACTTTTTTCTTATTTTCCTACGTTTAAACGATTTCTTAACTTCGAGAGAGAGAGAGAGAGAGAGAGAGAGAGAGAGAGAGAGAGGGAGGGAGAGATAAAAGAATTTCTGCTAATATTCTTGGTCGCTCGTTCCAATCTTACGAGTTTTAAAAGAACTTTAGGTTCTTGGAAAACGAAAGCGAGATCGGAGTATGAAAACTCGAAGATCGCAGCTCGTGGTTAAATGAATTTTTCTTCGATGAACTTTATGCTTTTTCTCTTTTTCTGTCCCTGCCGTGAGAAGCTTCAATAGCCTCTCCGTATCGTCGATAAAACGTACGGATCACGTGGGCCCTAATGCGACGCGATTTAACGCGTGGCCAATTACGTAGTTACTTTTGCGCCGGTCCGACTTCCTGAACTCCGGTTCGATCTGCTCTCTAGCCTATCTTGTGCAACGCCGATTTTTCCGTTTCATCCGCCAGATATATACACAGAGTAGTCTAAACATCTAGGTTGCTCCAAAATTACGGCACTGCCACGGCGTATCTGAACTTCAGAAATAAATTCTTACGACAACCGAAGTGTACAATTTTTTTGTTTCAACAGAGAATTTGAAGTGCAGAAAAGATTTTATTTTACAACAAGATTTTGTTAGAGATTTTACTTTACAATAAAGAACACACTTGCACGTGTGCGCATGTTTTACTAAAATACTTTTGTTTATACGTTTTGCTAAACATCACACGAGTCTCTGCGAAAATACGCTGTTACAAATATATGAAAATTTCGATGGAATGTTATAAATTTGTCGTTCTGATAACTTTTAAATAGTTCTGGCGTTAAATAAGAAGAATACAATATGAATATTGTAAAGCAATATGAAATTAAATCGAAATTATATTTATAATATAATATTATAAATTATAAAATTATAAATATTATGATAAATTATAATAAATATAAAATTATAAATATTATAATAAATTACAATAAATATAAAATTATAAAATTATAAATATAATAAATTATAATAAATATAAAATTATAAATAACGTAATATTATAATATATAACGTATATGTGTTATATTACATGTACATAATATTATAGTATATATAGTATAATAATATAATATTATAACATAATAATATGTATAATTTTAGTTTTGAGCTACAAGGTTGCAAGCCTTATCACAAACTTTTTTTCTATTTGATTGACAACTGAATATGTCCGACTGTTTCAACGTTATCTGCTGATGCATTTACAGACCAAGGACTGCCCCACAGACGCAGTTCCGCGGGGAATTAAAAAGTGCATTCTTGTAACACTAACGAGTTTAGCAATCAAACGAGTGAAATTTTGCAACATATCCCATTATTCTCTAGTTACTCTCAGCGACGAGTGTCAATTCAATATCATCAGCCAGTCGAATTATTGCGAATGAGAGAAAGAATGAACGAGCCGCGGCAAACGAGAGAATGAGAAAAGCTGAGAAGCTCGTACAAACTTTCCGCAAACTTCTCGTCTCGTCGACTTGTTTTGAAACGTCCCGTACGTTGATCGATCGTCGAGAGACAGAAAAGAAAAGAAAAGAAAAGAAAAAAAAAAAAAAAACAGAAAAACTCTTGCTTGTTTTCGTTGTCGATGCTCGGCGGACACCAGAAACGCGCAAACAATAAAATATTTCTGTAGTTCCGCGTTCTGCCATCGAGCTGATCGTATTTTAACCGTGGAGTGCACTTTGAAATTCAATGAAACGAACGGGGGGGGGGGGGAGAAATTTGCGGGAAAACGAGCCGCTTGAAAATTCCCGTGCGACTTCATTTCACTTTGTTCCCTTCGAGTTTGTTTCAAACTTTCTCTTCTCTCCCTCATCGGAGCACCCCCGGCTCGGTTTAATATCAGATTTTAATATCGGAATTTTTTTTCCTTCACTCGGTCGTTTAGCTAATGTTTCTGCTCGCTTCGGGGCCAGAGTCGAGTCGTCGGCGCTAGGTATCTGGGTTCGAACCAAAATAGGTAATTCAACATACCCATACGTTCTCGGATGTCGCGCGACTATAAATCGAACTGGAGCATTGGCCAATTGGGAGGAGGTGGAGAGAAAAAGGTGAAATCGCGAACGATACTCGAACGGTACTCGAACCACCGAGGAAATTGACCGACCGATTTCTTTCGATGGCGGACGACGCACAGTCGACGATGGGAAATCAAACTTTCGTGTCCGACGAGTGGAAATATTTCTTTACGATGTTGTTCGACCGATCGGAGGGAAAAGTGGTACGAGCGCGTTTGAAAAAGGAAAAACGAAGATTCTCGTGCTTTTATCTGAAAGATTTCGCGTTTTGAATTTCCAAGGTTCCCCGGCTATCTATTATGATAACGTGCCCATCATCAGAAGATTGGAATTGTCGCTTCAGATCACGTCGTAGTATATTTTGTAACACTCATTTTACACTTTATAAAGTATATTGATGGTAAATTTAAATTACTGTCCAAGTGCCACGTAACGCGGGAATTTTAAATTTTTCTCAAACAGCTCTGCCTGCGTCGCTCTCTTTTCCCTCTCTCTTCTTCTTGTTAATTAAAGTGTTTTAAAAAGAACCAACACGTCAGGAGTTTAGCCAAGTATTTAAAAACACGAGGGCCCTCCTCCGTGCTTTGTTTCTCATTCTATGGGATGTTACATAATTTGATTCGAGCACAGCGAGCGCGAGTTTCAGTTGAAATAAAGTTCAACCATGAATGGAGTATGAACGAGTGGTATTGAACGGGCTTAGGGTAGGTTTATGCGGTATTAGCATATTCGTATTTGCTCTCCAAATTATTCTAATTCGCGGTGAATTTAAATGTCAAATAGGTGGAACGTCAAATAAAGTATTCTTTTCAGACTTCGTTGTTCCAGCTGTCCTACTCCCGCGCGCGGGGCACGTATTTCAAACGATAGATTTCAAATTTTTAAAACAATGACTCGAAAAAAGAAAAAAGAATATATATCGTTCGCAGCGTCATGAAATTTTCTCTGTTCTTCAGCGTGGCCTGAATCAAAGATTAACATTCATCCGAGCGATAAATTTCGACGTAAGCTAATACTAAATGTATTATAGCGCAAAACGAAACGAAAAACGTAACAAAAAATTTCAACGTATCGTCCAGATACTAAAAAAAACGCGAAAAAACAAAGATAATCGCAGTACGGTTCGATTCTATATCCTTACTTTTTTCCCCCGTAAAAGCGTAAGAGCTTTCCAATCGTGATAAAATCGGCCAGCGTCTGGACGATCAATCGCTGATTTCCATGATGAAACGAAGGCTGTGGTTCGCGTCAGACCTCTCACCGCGCACGTATGTGTGTATGTAAGACGCGCGAACGCCATCCCGATGCTCTAGCCAGGCAGGATTGCGTGGGCCACTCGTTACTCGCCGCTCGATCGAAACGAATCGGTTTCGTCGTTGCGTTCCTTGATCGATACGAGCCGCTCCGACGGCGCTTCCTGATTCAGCGAGATCGCGGCTGCGGTTCAGATTTCTGTCAGATCGCGGTCGGCAAATGTAACAACAATCGATCCGTGGTTTTCGTTCGTGCTTGTTGTTGTTCTTCTCTTCGCGCGCGTTGACGTTCGTGTGCGTGCGTGCGTGCGTTCTACACCTATATATCGCTTGTTCGCTCTCCGGAGGCCCCATATATATAGGGGCCCGTTTGCTCGGCCGCGGGCTTACAACATCCTCAGCCAGCAGCGCGAGTGCATCGCCGTCTTCTCGTCTTCTTGTGCTCCTTAGTTGTTCGCGATTCGACATAGTCGCGATTCTCGAATCGGGCGTCGAGTCTTTTCTTCCTCTTCTTGTTTCTCCCCTTTTTTCCTCCTCGCTTTCATTCGCGAAGGAGAAGAATTTCTCCTCCAACGGCATTTTTCCACCCATCGTTTCGTGTTTTTCGTGATCGTCCAGTCCAGTGATCTCGACGAAAAAAAAAAAAAAGAAAAAGAAAAAAAAGAGGAGAGATAAGAGACAAAAAGGAAAAAGAGAGGAATTGAAAAGAAAAATCTTCGGCCTCTGTGCGACGACGGGCGGAGTCTCTCGAGTCGAGGAGAGTCGATTTATTGGAAAATCGTTTCACGGACGATTGTTTGGTCGGGAGATCCGGAAGGTGGTCCCTCGGCGAGGGTAAATCGGTGGCCAGGCCGCCGAACGGGGGTTGAAAAGAGGCAGAGAAGAAAAGGGGATGAGAGTATTGTGATTCCTACGTCGGAAGTCGAGGGCGAGTGATCTCCTCGGATTTTTCGGCTGGGCGAGAAGGATTTTCGCTGTGTTCCGGAGGGGATAGGATACACGGAAGCCAATGAAGCTCGAAAGATGCTCTGAATAGATGGTCCCGGTGTTTCGGGTTGCTATCTTGCTACTTTTGCCTCGCTGGCTCGACCTGCGTTTATCGGTCGTTTCACGTAACACTTGAAGCTCCGCGAGCCGCAATAAAACGATCGACAGACGATTTTCTG
>NW_025110183.1:12107-14607 GCF_011392965.1 Frieseomelitta varia | reverse complement strand
AAATCGACACGAAAAAAAGAAAAATGTGCTTTTGTACGTTACATGCGCATACACGACACGTATGTACGCGCGTTGATACGCATGTCGCGGACGTTCGCCCGAGAAAAGAACAACGCGACGAAACAACTCGTCATCGTCGGACGGTTCGTTCGTTACGTTTTAACGGTGAAATTATTTGCAAAAGTAAATCGTATCGGGCAACAGAGAATTATTTCGACTGTGGCACACGTGCGCGCGTGTTTTGTTCAAATATCGGTCCGGCCTCTGTGTCGTAGTCGCGGTGAAACATTAACGGACCCGAGAGAGAGAGAGAGAGAGAGAGAGAGAGAGGGGAGTTCCTCTGTTTCGTAGATCCAGATAATCCTCTCGCATCAACGTGATTAGTGTGCGCTTGATATAATTCTTACCGCACAAATGGTTTTTAGGTTTCGCGTACACCTCTCTATGCTTATGCTTGTATATACGGTGGGTGTAAAAAGTATTCGTACAGTGATTAATCATGACTAAAATGCTGAATAATAATATTTATTAAACAATATTTTTTGAACAAACGTGGTACATCCATTCTCCAAAGTCTGTTGAACAGCAATATCAAATAAACAAAAAAAAAGAAATATTCATATTGTTCATATAAATATCAAGAAAAACGGACAAAATGACAGAAATAAACGTGTAATACGTATTTGTACTTGTTCCATTATCAAGTGTACAAATAACTTAAACATTTATAACAGAAACAACAAGTAATTGTAAAATTAATATTTATAATTAGTATTTAGTAGAGTTTCCCTTTGACTTTATTGTTGCAGCTAGCCTCCTAGGTACTGAATTAACCAAATTGAATGTGATTTTATTAGCGATATCATTCCATTCGTTGATTAAAGCATTTTTTTAAGTCTGTTTTAGATGAAATTGTATGTTTCCCAATTGCTCGTACCAGACAATCATCGTGCATGTTTGTTTAAAAAATATTGGTTAATAAATATTATCATTCAGCATTTTAGTCGTAATTAATCACTGTACGAATACTTTTTACACCCACTGTACATAAACAGGGTGTTTCGTAACTTGTAGGACCCAATTCGCCTAAAAATAATGAAAAAAAGTCATATAAATATATGTCCTATCTGTCTTCGTTTATGAGATATAATGAATTTTCTGTNATTCATTATATCTCATAAACGAAGACAGATAGGACATATATTTATATGACTTTTTTTCATTATTTTTAGGCGTACAATCAGTTCTCGAATTGGGTCCCACAAGTTACGAAACACCCTGTATACACACACACACACACACACATATATATATATGTTTCTCTGTACATGTCGTTCATACGTTTAAACATACTTTGTTATCTTCCAGAGATAGATTGTTACGCGATATCGCGTTGTTAATAACAACAACCGGCTCGTTCTGATTTCGTCGCAGAAATACGGAATTAATATTCATACCCGTGCATTTCCAGCCACGGCGCGTATGTACCTATGGTAATTAATATTCAATTATAATAGGCTGGTATGTAAATGCGGGGGTGGAACGAGGCGCGCGCGCGCACGCGGGCCGCTGATTACTTTCGCGTTTTGCTAATTGTCCGCGTGATCGTCACTCGATCGCGATCGTTCGCAGCCACATATCTCATCAATTATACCTCGCGAGTTCATTTCGCAAATGGAATTTCCAAAATTTCGTGCGTTCGTTAATATTTTAAAAAATAAGATCATCAACAGCGGCTCACGTTTTCAAGATATTTGAACGTTATTGCTCGCGTCGTTTCTTTGTTTCGTCAAAATGAACGAACTGGTGAAGTGAAATTCCGCAAAACGAAATTTCACACCGCGAGATTTTAATATATCGCTGGCTCGTACACGACGAGCATCGCGCCGGAATCGAACTGAAATGAAATGAAATGAAATGAAACGAAATGAAAGAGGGTTGAGGGAGAACGTCCTTTGACTCTCCTGGAGAGAGAGATAAATAAGAGCAAAGATCGTTTTCTTCTTCTTCTTCTTCCTCTCATTTTTCTTCTTCTTCTTCTTTTTTCTTTTTTTTTTTTATGATTCTTTCAATTGGCTGGCGCGAATCAGACAGAACGAGCTTGTTGTTGTTCATCAATTGTTGATCAATTATTGAAATTAAGCTCGCAAGCCGTGGGAAACGAGCAAGCCTGTTTTCCTTCTCGCGCGGCCGATTTTTTTGGCAAGAGAAGAGAGAAACGTGGCCGATCGCGATCGACCCTTGTAACGCGATTCCATCGCCGGTGGACGCAGGTATGTGAAAGTGCAACTTTTCGGACCGGTTTTTCGTGCAGGTGAAGCGGATTGATGCGTGAACGAAAGCTACCGTTAGTTTTCAGACGCTTTTACAACAAGCATTTTCGATTGCTCTTCTCTCGATCATCTCGATACGGAGAAACATCGATGAAAGCTCGGTCGAATGCTGCAGATTTAAAAAAAAAGAAAAATTAAAAAAAAAGAACTAAAAAACAAAACAGCTT